>NW_016157401.1:106178-225643 GCF_001687245.7 Rhagoletis zephyria | reverse complement strand
ACAGCTGCTTCAGCCGGGAAATTTGGGCGGACTTCCGCGATACGTCCGGACGGTATGAAGCGAGCTGCTGCGGCAGTGACTACCCTGCGGAACTGGCGTTCGCCAGCATGTACGTCTGTGGGTGTGGGGAGGGCGGCGAAGCTGCTCTCGGTAACTTCCGCGAAGCCGTTCCAATCAGCTTTTTTGAAGTTGGTGTAGGTTCGGTGATCCGCGGGAGCAAAGTTGGTGGGCTTATTGATCGAGATGATTATGGGCAGATGGTCTGATGCTAACGATAGCATAGGTCGCCATAATATGCTATTTATCAGACCAGCGCTAGCAATTGTTAGGTCTGGCGAGCTGCTGCAGCTGCCCACAATCCTGGTGGGGGCGTCGACGTCATTATCGACGTGTTCGGCTCCATGCATTAATTATGTTATTCATGTATGATGTGAACATGCTTTCAAACATCATACACACATCAATGTTTATCGATATATTTTTCTGTGCCATTTTAATTTATCGACTAAAGCTTTGAGCAGATACATTTGTACGATATGCAATCGCAGTTTAAATTTTTATTTTGTTGGTTGCTAAAATAACCAAGATCTAAAATTTGAATCTGCATAGTGAAACAACTTTTAACTGTAGGAAATATTCTAAAGATAGGCTGTAAGTAAATCGGGATACGTTTTAACAAATCCCTACATTTTTGTAGCTACGTATTTTGCTGCATAGAATCTATTTCAATAATACGGCTGTTACAATTATGAAATATGTATTTAAAGTTTTCCTTAACCACCATTAGTTAAGATGTTGGGAAATGTTTAGTTATTGGCCCACCGTTTTTGGGGTGGGGGGTGGAGGGGGAGCGGGCGGGGCCCCCCCCAAACCCCCCTCATTCGAAAGGGGACAGTCGCCACTTTACGAAAAGCCCCACCCCCCCATTGGGGACCGCCCACAGACCCCTAGGGAACCGTTTGAAAATGGGGTAAAAACGTAATTTTCCGAGGCAAACAGCAGTTTCAAGTGGAATATAACCCAACTAACGAAAAACGTGGGATTTTTAAATAAAAGAAATTATCCCAAGTTGGTTATCAGGCGATTTGAAAAAAAAAAATGATGGGGAAAAAAATTAACTAACAATATTGTGAAATTAAGAAAAAAGCGACAGATAGAAATGTTCGGCCGCACTTAGGGATTATAACCCTCACTACGTAGAATTCTCTTCTGTGTTGCCAAAGAAAGGGGGTTGAACACCTTTTGCAGAGAACACCTTTCTGCGTAGGCGGCCTTCGGCCGCACTTAGGGATTATAACCCTCAGGCAGTAGAATTCTCCTTTCTGTGGTGCCAAAGAAAAGGGGCCGAACACCTTTTGCATAGAACACCTTTCTGCGTAGGCGGCCTTCGGCCGCACTTAGGGATTATAACCCTCAGCGAAAGGAGCCACAGGGACAGTAAATACATATTTTCCATGGAAAGGTTTATATTTTTAATGCTGACTGGGTTATATCATATTTTCTTTTGTCTCTCATCCTTCTTGTATATTTAGCAGTTTGACAGCTAAACGCCACCATTTAATGTGCATATGCAACCAAAGGCAAACGCGTGGTTTTGAAGATGTTTTTATTTAATAAATTGTGATTGATAGATTAAAATTAAAGTAATAAAGAAAGTTGTAACAAGTCGAATAAAGTTTAAAGTGAAGGGGAATATAAAAATGCATTAGTGAAGTGGCTGCTTTAAGGAAAATAGGAGTGATAAATGTGAGCTATTTTCCGAATTTTACAAAAAAGGGCATATTTCAAACCCAATTTGTAAATTAATTAGTGACCAAAAATTACAATAGTGGATGTTAAAGTAATGGGTAGACCCTTGGCTACAAGTGTGTGCAATTTTTTTTTGGATCGGGTCACCCCTTTGGACGCAATACCCCGAAATAGGTGGGCCACTTACTAAACCGTACCCAAGATGTTTAGAGATAAAAGGAAGGACGGGTATTTTACAATTTGGTTATCCACGTAAATTTTTCTGTAGAATTTTCGTTCAATTACCGATGCCAACATTGTAACCGCATAAAAATTATCTGAAATGTTGAGTACGGTTGGGTACGGCGTCCAAACGCGTGACCCGAATCAAAAAAGTTTTGTACCCACTTATATTCAAGAGTCTATGCTTTATTAAAAATTTCCAAATTTAAAAAAAACTAGTGTTCGCCCAGCGGTTGAAATCCAACCGCTAAAATTAAGCACGGTACATGTGAGTTGAGTTGAGGGGAAATAACATTAGTTGGAATGGGCTAAGTGCAGGGGAGTTAATCTTAATACTTCGCATAACATAATATTTCATAGCATAACATGATATCGCAATTCTTCAGATCTATCTCCTTTTTTATCCCTATCACTTCTTCTCTATGTTTGTCTCTACCGTTTTTTATGTTTATGTTTATCTGCATATTCATCTTCATTTTCATCTTTATCTTTTCCTTAGTCCTGATCTATGTTTTCATTATTTTCTTCATTTAGATATTCACACATACATATTGAATATTCATATGGCCAAGAAATGTTATATGCCCTCTACAACAGATGAGTGGCCCGCCCCTTTTGCTCGGCAACACAGAAAGGAGAATTCTGCTGATTAACAGGTCAATTCTGCGCTGGTAACAAAAATTGTGTAACCGGTAAATAAGCAGGTAAAAATCTTTGAAAATTGAAATGCCCGAATTTCCACAAATCTTCATAGCTGAATACCGCACTTATAAGCTAGTAACTTGGTTGATAATCAACCGAGTTTAGACCTTTCGAATGATATATGTAAACTTTTAGAAAACTTAAGAAATCTGTTTGTGTTTGCCCAGCAAACAAAATTTTTGTTCACATGTTTCTTCTCTTTTCCACTTTGGCAATGTTTTTACGCACTATTTTATAAAGCAACTATACTACTCCTGAATTGAGTCAAAATTTACGTTTAATAATGAGTAAAATTGCTTTAAGAAATCGGTTGAAATCTGACTGAGTTATTCAACTTTTCATGAAGAAAAGAATCAATTTTTGTCTACAATCGCAAGATGTTTGCTTTACCTTTTATTTTTTTAAATTCAGCATCGTCTATTTCCGCTGTTAGAAAACAGCAATATTCTGAAGTAATTTTTCATTAGAATTTTGTATCAAATAACATCACATCACATAAAGATTCAAATAAAAATTAATTTTTTTACCTATAATACAATTCAAGTTCAAGGTTAAAAGCCCAAAAGATTATAATGCTGAGCTTTTACATATTTAATAATATTTAATCAGCTGGGTAAGGTCTACATTGAACAATATAAAGGCGAATAAAAATATCAAACATCTGTATCATACGCAAGCCAGTAGACTAAATATTACACCTTGTTCTAATTTAATATTCATTCTGTAACAAAGCATATACATCAAAGGGTTACTTCGTCCACTAATTGGAAACATTAGGGAATTATTTATTTTAGATTTAAATTGATAGTAAGAAGAAAACTCTTAAATAGTTCCAAAAAGTTTCTCCCGCGATGGGGTTAGTCGCGATTCGCAAAATGTCAAGCATCAAATTAAATTTTTCGATAAAAGGGCCAAGGAATTTCGAATATTATCTTAAGACTGTATTTATAGGCCACCTGATCCTAATGCAGTACAAATGTCTGGAAATGGAACATTTTATTTTCAACAGGATTTTTTCCCAACAAGTAAAGCGAGGAATTCGAAAAGTTGGTGAAAATAAATTTTTTCCCTGGTTTTTTTCTCAGCGGAAAATTTACCCCAATCTTCTTTATGCTTAAACCCATTGGATTAGAAGTTGGGTCCGTGTTTCAAGCACACTAGGTAACATAAATAACATGACTTTGGATGATTTCAAAAAGGATTTAACAAAAATATGGGACGAAATATCAAACTAACACGGTCGACCGCCTGCGAAAATTTTCTCAAATGTTTAAAGCAAGTACTGCAAATCAAGAGTACGAAAATTGAAATTAATTCTTAAAATATGTCGGTTAGTAGTTTATATTTTTATGAATGAATCATTAATTAATCGAAATAAAGCTAACCACATCGTATTTCAAAAAATTACATAAGTGTGACTGTTATTATTTTACACGCTGTATATAAAGTTGACAAAAATTCAAAGTTTTCATCAAAATTAAAAATTTTTTACTCAGAATTTCTAGAGAATTTTTGAGTATACAGCTTCGTAGCACGTTAACTTTTCGTAAAACAAAGTGCAAGTTTCAAGTTACTAGAAATTACCGTAGATTTTTTAGAATTTTTTTGTGGCAGAANACGTTAACTTTTCGTAAAACAAAGTGCAAGTTTCAAGTTACTAGAAATTAGGTCGATTTTTTAGAATTTTTTTGTGGCAGATGTTGCGCGTTTTCTTCCATATAACGTGTGATCAGAATCTATTTTTATGGAAGAAAATGCGCAACTCCCTCCACCAAAAAAAAAAAAAAATAGTATAAAAAATCAACGGTAATTTATAGCGACTTGAAACTTGCACTTTATTTTAATAAAACTGCATACTCCAAAATTTTGAAATTTTCATGAAAATTGTTTGAATTTTTGTGAACTTTATATGAAGTGTGAAACTTTCATTTATGTGGTTTATGTTATAGAATGAACTATGTTTTCATAAATAATTAATAAAAAAATTAAAATAATTGT
Organism: Rhagoletis zephyria; assembly: GCF_001687245.7. Lineage (NCBI taxonomy): Eukaryota > Metazoa > Arthropoda > Insecta > Diptera > Tephritidae > Rhagoletis > Rhagoletis zephyria. Next base: position 220,972 of record NW_016157401.1, on the reverse strand, counting down.
GAATATTGTATTAGAACATTTGACACCGACTCTACATACAATAAAAAATGTTTCTAGCAATTTGCATATATGCGTCTGCACCAATACAAGTGCTGCTGCCATTAGCACAATAGAGTTCGAAATACAAATACTTAACGAAAATTATGAGTTTTGCGAGAGGTTATTTTTTTGTTGTACACAGTGCTCACATTTTTTCGGAAGAGTTCATTAACATTTCATATTTTCTCTTATCGTACTAAGTTGAGTTGTTCAATATTATAAACAAGTTAATATGTAGATAGCTACATATCGTCGTTTAAAGTATAAAAAACGCGTATTGTGGTTCTGAAAAACCTCGTAACTGACATTTGTGCCAAAAATTACTTTTGCTCACCGGAGGCTCCTGGCATCAAGCCTTATCCATTCATATAAAAATATCGATATTTAGACATATAAAGTAGAGATAATTAGAGTTAAAAGAGAGAACCATTGTGAAGTAGGACATTTTTTGCCTCCCATACGAGGTTTTGAAATTATCTTGATACGCAGTTTTGTACTTTAAACGACGATATGTATTTATAAGCAACGTGTATACCTAACATTTTAGAAATCAATTCAAGTGAAAAAGCAAAATTTCTTCATATTGATATTAGAGAATTTAAATGTGCCTTTTGCTTAAATATTTGAAAATTGTTTAACGGTGGAATTTAATTCGTCCTAACTTCGTTCCCACACAGAATGTAATAAACGTAGAAGAAGTCTGATGAGGAGATGTGGTGATCTCCGAAATAGCTGCTATAACTTCTACCGCTTAGACTTTGTTGCTTTTTCAATTTTTCCTAATAAACAATCGTGATACGGCAATACGAGATACGGCAAATAAAAGCAAATAAAATTCACCATAAACCGTAATTACATCAATTTTCGATAGCCCTGATATTTTCTGAGAAAAAAAAAATAAATAAATTTTAACAGGGAATAAATTCAAAAATAACAGCTTCTGTGTAAATGTTTTGCACTTTGATTGATAAATAAGAAAGTAACGATTGGTCAAATGAAAATGCGCAAGGATTTTTTGTATGAAATATGAAAAGAAAAGAGGGAGTTACTCATACGCCACGTACACGTGAGTAGGTAGAGTGTTTGCATCGAAACAAGGGGTGCCATAAATGATTAATTCAATTCTGAGAAACTATTAGAGCTATCGAAAAGTGATGTATATACCATGATTTATTGAGATTTTTATTAGATTTCATTTACCGTTTCTCGTATTACGATTATTCAATTGGTTTCATAAAATATACGTGATTAAGTGAAACCACTCTTTTTTTAATTTGAATGACGGTAAATTGCAAATATCTCGAAAAGTTATCCATAGAAAAAAAAATTATCTCGATTTTCGGAATCACCGAGCAATTCTACATAGGAATTGGATAGTGGCATCCATAGAACATTTTTTGCTGTAAACCAGTGTTATTTAATACTTTTTTTTTCAAAAATCTTATTTTTCAATTCCTTTCAACTGAATTGAAAACAATGTATCACAATCTCAATTCCTTTCAAAGGAACTGGAAAAAATTACATTACTACCACGTAATTACTTCGAATTGTAATGTAATTTAAAAATAAAAAAATTATTTTGATATTACTTCTAAGGAATTGAAAAATTGTAAAGACAACAGCTGGCTGTTTTTACCAGTGTTGGCATCGAAAGTTCCCCTGATCCGAGTTAATTCCCAAAAATTTCGTGGATTTGTTCGGCTGCTTATGCGGTTTTGAAAGAAGAAAATGCATAAGTTAATGCGAATAAAGGCTGTTTATGCAGATAAGTGAGCCCGTTTGTAACCAGTATAATGACTGAGATTAGGATAGAGGTTCGTGCGTGTGAGTAAACGTGTTAGATGTTTGCGTATAGGGGTACCTATATGAGAATGAGTGGTTATTTTTTTTTCTTTTTTAGCATATGTTTTTAAGTTTTCATTTAAGTACAATTTCGCGATGGAATCTTGTTCTTTATACAAAAAAAAAATGTATCGACTCCTGAGGTTTGCTCATATACTCCCGATTACATACTTTGTTCTAGTGAGATAAAATTAAAGAAGCAACTTGGAAAGAACTTTTAGTGCACGTTTGAAGCGAATAAGAGTCCGGGTGGATTTTTAATATTTTTATTTTGTTTACGGTCTTTTGTATTTGTTTTTTTATGTAAGTATAAAAGTTCTGCTCAACACTGCAAATTTATAGCTGAACAAAGCCCTATCTGGAGTTATGGCGTTAATCGCAATCAGCAGATGCCTTTACAAAAGAAAATTGGGTCCTCAGATTTTATAAACACGACAAATGAAGTAGCATTACGCTTGACAGATTTAGTGCTAGCCTTAGGGTCGGTTTTTCAGTGCCAGTTTAAGCTTAGATTGCGTAACCTGCGTTTAAATTGAACAGCTGGCTGACATTTGATTGGCTAATCTTAGTTTAAACCACAGCCGTGCACTGAAAAACTGGCCCTTAGTAACAGCTTTTCGTCACTCTAACTTTAAGAGTCTATGCTAAGCGAACACTAACACCATGCGCTAACTCAGTTAGAGCCTACTTTTACATTTTAAGGATTCCAAATTTATAATGTCTAATCATGAAGAAATCATGCGAAGACAAATTTTCTACCAGCAAGTATGTATCTGTCAAAAGGTGTATGACCTAAAAATTAAAAATTGGTTGCGAAATAACGAAGTCGTTGAACTTGTTATCCACGTATGGTGCATTCCGACACAAATTTATATACAAATACATACATAATTAAATACTTATGTATGTGCATAAGACGTATGCGCGTGTGGAGAGAACTGTGGACAGATGTCAATGCTACCTTTGTTGTCCCAGCCAGCACATATCGCTGTAACAAAGAATCCCAGAATTTATATTTACGATGCGTACGTAGAGTATGTACATACATATGTATATTATGCTCACAAATTTACTAGACCATATTCACATATGTAGATACAAACATAAGTATAGTGCCTATATATATGTATGTATATCCTTACATATTTTATATAGTGCAACTTGCATGAGTCAGCGAGGGACTTCGTAAACATATATGTATGTGTATGTATGTATATGTAAGTATCTACAGCATGCAAACATGAATACGATCGTGCTGTCCTCACAGGATCTGCTCCAAGAGAGTAGAGATGAGGTTATAACACATATACATACATACATATGTACATATGTATGTACAAACATCCTGTATGACTAAATATCTTTCATCACCCAAAATTGCCGTGAATATGTAGTGAGTTAACCGATGCACAGTCATAAATATATAACAGAAAACCCTAAAATGTATACTTGTGCATAAATATATTCCTACAAGTAGACACACTAATAATGTACATGCATATGTATGTACATACGGTGCTATGAAAATGCATACAGTGACGAACAAAAGTTTTGGCAAAGAGAATTTTTCGCGAGTGAATTTCAACAAAAGTCACTGTAAATTCATATTGAAAGGGGTTGAACTTCACTCGGAAGTGAATTGCAGAACCTGTCTGAGTATATGTATGCAAAAGTTTTCATTCTATTTTTTTTTGCTAATTTTGTATAAAAATATTGTTCCTACTCCAACAAAAAACATAAAAATTATATTTCTTAACTTTTTGCAAAACTCTGGGAAATTCAATCAATTTGCATACCTATTTGCAACTTTCTATTCAAATCTTTTAGAAAAATTCTCAGTATTCAGTTTTATATCCCATTCAATTATAGTTCAACAAAGTGCAAGTTTGAAGTTGCTAGAAAATCGCGCTGATTTTTCGAGTTCGTTTCCGTACAAAAAAAAAATTGTCGAACATACTTTGTATGGAAGAACTTGCATGAAAAAGTTGCCAAAAAGCAAGTTTGTTACACTAAAATTGAATGGGCTATAAAACTGCATGCTTAGAACTTTTCTAAAAAATCTGAATAGAAAGATGCAAACAGTATGCACATTTATTGATTTTTCCTGAGTATTGCACAAAGTTTAAAGATTTTATTTTTCGTTTTTTTTTTTTTTTGGTGAAACATGAACTACTATACTTTTATAAAAAATTATCGAAAAGAAATAAAATTGAAAATGTTTGCATATACACATTGCAATTCTCTGTGCCCAAACTTTTATTCATCACTGTATGTACATATGTAGGTAGAATAGATGAGTTTGCAAGCATCAACTGAATATCAAGAGCTGAGTACGAGGAATATCGTAGTGAACGACCTTGAAAAGTGTAAATGAACTCAAGCAATCCAGGGGCAATGAATTATGCCAGACTTTTGTAGGTCTTATTAATACGGAGAAAATAACTAAAAAAATTTGTATATATTATTTTGTATGTAGTAATTCCGTTCCTATACAACTGCTATATACATTATGCACATATCGTCCCCTCAATATAACAATAGAGTATAATTTTTTTTGGGTTTTGAGAAAATCGACTTTAAAGTTTTTGTTTTTTTTTTGTTTGAAGGAAATTTTTGAACAAGAAATTATACACCATTTTTTCCAATGACATTTTGACCCACTTTGTGGAAGTAGAATTTGACGAAATTTTGACCAGACATAGAATCAATGATGGAGATTCTAAATATGCAATAAAAAAATAATGGCGTATGAGCACATACGCTATTGTTATATTGAGGGGACGATATTATGTAAAAGGCTGTGCGAGTAGTTGATTATTAAAAATTTCTATTAATATTAAAGTAAATAAATCAATTACTCGATTAATTAGAAGTTAGAAAGTTCAGTTACTCGAGTAATCAAGCTTTTGATTAACCAAAAACTAAAATATTTAATTAGTTTACTTTATGATTAATCAACAATGCTAAATCGGAATTTATTCGAGCGTCGTGGGAAAAAGACAATGCGCAACACACCCACACAAAAAAAAAATTCTAAAAAATCAACGGTAATTTCTAGCGACTTGAAACTTGCAATTTGTTTGTTTACTAAAATTTAACGGCCTACAAAACTGAATACTCCAAAGTTTTCTAGAAATACTGAATAAAAATTTTGAAGCTTTGATTAAAATTTTTCCAGTTTTGTGAACAGGCCAATAAAAATTGGGAAAAAATTGGTGCGGCAAATGCTAAAACTGCTTTCAATAGACTGTTTTGTGCTGATTATGAGTCCGTAATTATAAGTTTCCATGAGCAAAATCGCATTTTTACAATATTTTAGAAGCTTCTCATAAATTAAATTAAAATAAACAAAGGCGTCATATCTGTGGGCTGCCAAATTATCAGTGAAACAAAACAACAGAACGGATCATAAATGGAACCAGAGTTCCATCAGGATGACATCGTTGTTGCATTTTCGTGCAAAATTTTTATCCGGAGCCCGATCATTGGCCACGGGAACACGTAACGCTGAAGTTAGACAATCGATTTTGCCTTCGCATTTTTTTTCACACCCTATAGCTTGTCGAAAATCATCCAACTTGAAAGTCATTTGCATTCCATTGTAAATTAAATTTTTCGCATAGAAAAGCCCATTCAGTTCATTCGCGTTGTTTAATTAGGTAAGTTGCGGTTACGATTGATAATATTCTTCATAATCAAACTAAAAAAATATATAATGCCAGCGACAAAGTAAAATAAAAAGATAAATATTCCCGGAAAATTTTAAATTTTAGACTTTCTTGTTTCAGGGAAATCAATAAGATGTGCAGCTGAACATTTTATAAAACCATTGAATGAATAAGGCTCTAATATGAATTTTATATATGTAAAATTGTTTCATTAACTACCCAGCTTTCAATATTCTGGCCAGTACTCCGGATATATATGTGTCCGGAATAAAGAGATAGTACTGTATTCAGTTTTTATTAAAACTGCTTGCTTTAGAAAGGTAGTATAAAATTATGAAAGTGCAATTTTTTACTAATAAGGAACACATTATGCTGTCGAATCTATTTAAGAAACATGAAATTTTGTTATAATTTTGCGTTTCTTTTTTTCAGGTTGGAACAGAAATTTTTAATTTTCTGAACAAAATTCTAGCGATCACCATTCACTGTGGGGTAGCAATAACTGGTCTTTACACAATTTAAGAATAATTGCAAAAAATTCAACTCGGAAATGTTGTATAGGCTGCATATGGCGTGAAAGGGGTAAATATATAGTTATAGTATAGTACATAGTTTTTTATGTAACTGAAAACTTATGTATAAATATGCAAGCTTAGATGATAAGAGCATTTTCAATTTAAGCGTTTAATATATATAGTTCCTTCATTTAGGTATGAAATCCAAATCAAGAATTGAAGTAAACCTGATATTCGATATTAGGTAATCACTTTATGTGAATTACACAAATTGTTTCATAGGATAACATTTTTTGAAAGATTTTCATTCATTGAGAGAGATGCACAAAATGAGTCCGGCTTTGTCAATTGACATATTTACATACCCATACGTATGTATGTATGTAAATGCGTAAGTGTGTATTGTGCAATAAAGCGTAAACTTTTACTTTCAAGTCTTCTTTATGCTTGTTTTCACCTTATCTTCGCATTTCTTTTTAACGTTGGACCTTCATTCACTCATCACAAAGTCGACCGCTACCTGGTGGGTATGGTCTTTGTTTTCTTTTTATACATACCTAGTAAGACTTATTTTTATAAACTACATACACGCGTCCACGGCTTGCTGGCCATTTTTACGCTCTTCAAACTTAACACATCTACATAAGTATATGCTTATTCTTTCCTTTATCGTTTATTCTTTATCGTGGATTTTTTGGGCAATAATTTCATTGGTATGTTTGTGTATATCAAGTAAACCGTTATGTGCGCCAACTTATAACGGGTTTGCTTATAACCAGCTAAGAAATTGCTTAATGTGCATGTGAATCATATGATAATACATATGTATTTTCGAAGTCAGCATGTAAAAATCACTACCCAAATCCCAAATGTCCTATTGCATTTAGGTTCAAAAAAGGACTTAAATCTAGAGTTTGAATGACGGTGGAGCTAGAAATTTGTGGGTTAAATAAAAAACTGGTGGCTGTGATTACAACGCTTTTGTGCTCCAAACTCTTTAAGAGGTTTAAAAGCATTTTACGAATATCACTTGATATTTTTATATTTATTTGGATATACATAATGTTGGAAATTATGTATGTATATAACGATAACATACATATGTAGTGAATAAGCATCTCACATAAATTTTGCGAGTTCAACCACTATATTCTTTGGTTTACTTTAAGAAATGAAAATAGTTTTAGAACAGACGAAGAGGGTAGAAAATTCAATGCTTGTAAGAGAATAAATTAACACCTGCCCCAAACAGCTGTTTTTGTGCCTTTCTGCTACTGCAACCGCAAAATGAGCACACTGAGGAGGCATCTGAACATGCACATACAAATGCGAACACAAAAATATGCTGGTGTGTTATGAATTTTAGTTCGGGCTATGTCGTACAAAGTCGTGTGCAAGCAAATACAACTCGGAAAGATCGGCACAATGAATGACCGATTAGTGTGACGTCTTTTGTGGTATATTATCGGGCGGCCAGCAGTACGTACATACACATATATATATCCCTACAATTTTATGTACACAAAGCTCTAATGTGAAAAAGTTAAGTTGCTACTGATCGCACTCAGTTTTGACTTGTTGTTTATTCAGTATTGTCTTGCTAATTTATTTTGATAAAATTGAAAATAATAATTATGTATACATAGTACTTCGATTTTCAAACTCTTCCATTAACTATTGAGAAAAGGAAAAATATTACTCGAATTAACACAAAGTCGCGATAAGGGCATGTGATTTTACTCAACATTTACATAGTTCTTGATTTCATGACAATCAAGGCTGAAGGAATTAATGTATTTGTAGGAAATACCGATTAAGTATTTTATAAATCACACGTTAGATAATATTAACTAATTAGCATTCATTGGCAAAAAAAAACAACACCTACTTTCAGCGACAAAATGCTGAAAAGAAACAAGTAAAAAAGGCGGGGTAAGTTCGGATGAAGCGGAACATTAAATACCCGGCGCACGCATTAAGCCTTGACACTCTATAGTCTTTCCGACGCGTCTGAAACCGGTTTTTCATATGCAAAAAGAGGAAGAGAATATTAGTTTAGCTCACCAATTTCAGACGTCGAAAAATGCGGTATAACGAAACAGAAAAATCCCTTACCAACACAACTATAAACCGTACATTCTCTATACAAATTTTTGTTAAATCTCGTTTTGAGATGCATTTAAGAAGCAGCTCTTTTCTGAAATCTTAAACGTTATGCCTCAAGTGCACATCAAATACCCGTTGATTGCGGAATTTTCCTTTATTTCCAAATGGAGAATTATTGAATTCTCAACTTTTTAGCTTAGCAAAGAAAAATATGGTTGATTTTAAAAATTAGTTACTTGCAGTTTGTTTTGAAATAGCTACATACAGTTAACAAAGTAATTTTTTGTAAAATAAGAAGACAAAAATTCTGTATGTAACTATTTCAAAACGAACTGTAAGTAACTATGTAGTTTTTAAAATCAACCGTATTTTTCTTTGCTAAGCTAAAAAGTTGAGAATTCAATATTTCCCCGTTTGAAAAAAAAAATGCATTTATTGGAAAACATTTCAAGTTTTTCTCCGATTTTGGGATATGTCGCAACAAATCCCCAGAAAAATATTAAAAGATTGTTTTATTTGGATTTTTGGCACTTTCAATAGAGCATAACGTTACCTTAATTCACACTTTTTTAAACCCGAGCGCACTTATGCACAAGGGTATATTAACTTTGTTCACATAACGGTTGTTTGTAACAGCCAAAACGAATCGAAATAGATATAGACAAATGTATATGTAAATGCTCAGAATGAATAGAGAAGTCGATTAAACCATGTCTGTCTGTCCGTCCGTCCGTGTACACGATAACTCGAGTAAAAACAGATATCTCAACGAAATTTGGTATGCAGGTTTCATTTCGATCTTTCCTCGGCCTCATTTGTAAGGAAATAATTGTACCAGCATGCTGGTAAGTTATATGCTTCGAGCCTGATGGTACAATCACTTTATCGAGCCAGAAAGCTGGTGTCGTATATTTCCCCTTTTATACAAAAAGGTTTTTGGTTGGATAAAATATTAGCTTTCTTTCCAGAGTTCATATGTATATATGTAAGTAAACAATTTTAGCTACCATTTTTAGTCACAACGACTTTTTTTAGCTCTTTTTTAGCCCTTTTTTTAAAGGAATTTGGCTCCCTAGTTTGACCAGGGCTTGAACCACTACACCACAGCAGCCGTCAATTCAATAAATTTCAATAAATGAAATGCATTTAAATTCACTAACGAAGAGCCATTTTCCAACAGACAAATTGCGAATGACTGCGAACGCATAGTTGAGCAGCTTTCTTAAATTTTAAAATTTAGTCAGATTTTAAAAATTTTGGCCATCTTATTTTTTGTGTCAAGTAAAATAATTATGCCGAATTTGGCAGAAGTTGATAAAACGTTTACCGAGATACTTATACGTATGTAGTCATAAGTGGACGGCGTCACGTTAATTTTCCAAAAATTTATAATCGTATTGGTAAGGAATTATTCCAAACATCAATTTTGAGTTAATTCGAAATTTACTGCTGTCAAAAAAGACTTCATTGCACTCAGCAAATTGGCAAAGCTGTCTCACCATAGTAAAAATATTATTCACCAGCTTTCCCCATAGAACTGTGTTACCGATTAACACACGCCCTCCTATATCTACCTCGATTCATTTATTAGAAACAACCTTTATGCGAACAAAGTTATTATACCAATCAGCGGTCAAAATCATTTGAGAGTATCAAAAAAAATCCGTAAGAGGAAGTATGTATTTATGTAAAAAACTTAAGTTTTTCAGTTTACTAGAAAAACATGCTTAGTTTCCCGTTAATTTGGTTTGCTTCTCTTCAGTTTCTTCTAATTACTGCTACTACATATTTATGTTTCTTGGTATGATCTCCTTGCTCATATGCATACATATAGCCTAGAAATAACTTGGCTACTACTGCAAACTCTAAACAGCCTAAGTCATCCAGATTCAATATTTAAAATATTTTCTAAAAAAAAAATGTAGCGGCACGTGCGTTTTGTGTCCACGTGTTTTTACTACGTATGTACATATGTATGAGTATATTCACATGTTAGACAGACGTCATACTTATGCAAGTACGTATGCATGAGGATGTACATACTTGCGCAGCATTAGGGGTCTTCATCTAAAGTGAGAAAGGGATAAATTGCTTAAATTTATCAGATTATCCGCATTCTTTCTTGAACGCACCTTGGTAAATAGTTGCATAAAATTATTTATTATTTGACTTATATGGAAAGTTGTGTTTGATTTTTACCCCGTCCATTGTGTTCATTTGCTGTTTATGTGTACGTAGCAAAAGCGACCACCTGGCAATCTGGCAGTGTTGAACTTTGCTGAAATTTATACATTTATCCACCAAAGTCATTTGATAAAGTGATAAACTTTGGTTAAATAGATTTCCATACAAAGTTTGACAATTATTTATCAAAATGATAAATTTATCATTTTATCAAGTTTATCAACAGCTTATCACTTATGATGAAGACCCCTATTAGTTTTTTGCCTCTTCTACACGTTTAGGATATTTTGAGTTGTGACTGTTTTTGATTTGGGGTTTGTGGAGGAAAATTTTTCGCTCAAAATTAAATACTCATATGCGCGGTAATGTGGATAATAATTTGTATACACATATGTACATTAGAGTGGTTCAAAATAAGTAAAGTCGGAAATTTAATGATCTCTCCCCTGTCAAAAACAATAAATTTTAGTCATTTGTTGAGGAAAATTTGACGCTCAAAATTAAATACTCATAAGCGCGGAAATGTGGATTATAGATTGTATATACATATGTACATTAGAGTGGTTCAAAATAAGTAAAGTCGGAAATTTAATTCTCCCACCAGCAAAATTTTCCATGTATTTTATATGGGGAAAGCAACTTTTCGTAGAAATGGTTTAGAATTCTTGAAAATCAATTCTCTTCAGGAGGCTTCCAATAACAATACTCAATTGTTTATTAAAAATTTTTTAGTACTAAAGATTTTTTATTTATCCCCCATTGCATTTTATGGTGGTTTTGGTGGACCTATAAAATATAGTCACTATGAAAAAGTGGTTAAATAATTAATTGAGTATTATTAATTCTATACCATTTCTACGAAAAATGTTTTTCTTCCCCATACATGGAAAACTTTGAGCGACCTCTAAATATTTTCTGATTTCAAAAAAAAAAAATTGGGGTATATTTTTTCGATATAGTACAATCCTAGGGGGAGAGAGCATACAAATTTCGACTTCACTTTTTCACATGCCTTTTTGGACCACCATAATGTACATACATATATTTCAAATGAAGCTTTATATTTGTATATGTATACATTGGCATGTAACTGAACGACTTAATGCACTTTTCGTATTTTGCTGAATAATTTAAATTAAACTTAATGGTTAACTTCTTGTTCGAATACATTAATTATTTATTTCTTATTCCGTCCATATATATTTTTGCAATAAATGTTCACGCCCACATATACATATAATCGGTATGTGAGCCACTTCCTTTTGTAGATAATTACATCACTAAGTTCAATGTAAAAGAGAGCAGGCTACACTATAATGGTGAATAAAGAGAGCTGATGAGATTGTGATTCAATTCAATGTGAAAATGCTGCGATTTTTCTTTTATTTTCCGCTGAACTATTTTTGTTATTTACGTCTAAGCTGAATCAGGGACATAATTATTAATCGGCTATTTTAGTTTTTTTTTTTTCTATTTTATCGCAAAGGGTCAAGTGAAGTAAAGGCACTACGCCAAAAAAGAAGGGCATTGCAAAAAGCAAAGAAAAGAAAAATTGGCATACATATTTTAGACGGTCGTAAGAATATAAATATGTATACCTACTACACATGAACGTCAAGACATAAAAATGTATGTACATATTTATGTATATACAAATATGAAGATTAATCCACTAGCTACTTTACCTATGCTCATGTAATTCAGTATACATATTTAAATCTCCCAATCGCTCGTACGCTCGTTTCTCGTCACAGACATTTTCTCTCGAAAAAAAATCGCTCTCACNAATCGCTCGTACGCTCGTTTCTCGTCACAGACATTTTCTCTCGAAAAAAATCCCTCTCATCAAGTCTTGCTGGCTTTCTAAACGATAAACCTGAAATAAATTCTATTGTTGTCGCGTTCGTTGTTGCCGGCACGAAACAGTTGGCTAGTACCGATCCACACTCATGGCTGCGTTTCTATTTGAACGATGAGTTCAGTCGTCTGCGGCGTGTGTACACGCTGCGAACAGAGCGCCAAATTCGTTGGAGGGGATATATTGCGCTTATTGGTGGCACTAAAACGGTGTGGTTGACGTAAAAATGCTACCTCTCCTTCCACCGTTAGCAACAACTGTAGCCTCACGTCGCTTTGATTACGAATGTGTGCGAATGTTCTTTCTGTTATTCGTTCAAGATTTTTTTGTCATACAACTTGAACTCGGTATTTTTGGTGTGTATATTTACAAAGCGCATACACCATACTGATTGTATGCAGCACATGAGAATGAAGCAAGAAGGCATTGCAATTGCGAACTAAGGAACTTTACTTATGTATGCAGTTAAATTTAGAAAAAATCGGGAGGGTAGGTATGTACATATGTATATACGGTGACGATGCCAATCAGTGACATTACAAGAGTTTTGAAGCTCAAAATACAATATAGCTTTTTTAAATATACAAAATCTATGCTAACAAGCTGGATGCGCGCTTATAAGATTTGAAAAGAATGTATGGGTGTTTTATACATGGTTCATTAAATTTATTAGGAATTACGTCACAAGTGAATAGAGACGTCTATTTCAAGCATAACTTTACTTCTTGTCAATTGACTAATGGCGTTTCTTTTCTACCGAAAAAATGTCGAGTTCTCAGTGCCCTCTTCGCACAAATACTAAGGAAAGGGCAATGAAAAGGCTACATTTTTTTGTAGAAAATAAAACGCCATAAGTCTGTAGAGGATTCACTTAAATATCTCAATATCGTTTTCTATTATTCAGTCATACATATAAATGTATGACGAAATCGATGGTCAAACCTAGACCACGAACTCCTCTCATTTTTGTAGTAAAAAATGTATCGGCGTACTAATTTTTCCCTCAATAAACATGCATATATATGGATATGTGTATATAGGACTCTCTTGCATTCAAGCTCATTTTCTCAAAAGTATGCACGCTAATAAACAGTTAGCGAAAGCGACAAAGCAACAACTCATCCGACAAGCGACAAACTACTCGCGCAGGGAGAGTAACTAGAGATTGCAGGTACAACGGCGAGTCAGTAAAAATTGACAATAATATATGTATGCAAATTGCTCTTTGGTCAATCATACTTCGACTCCAGTGGACAGAAAGCGACAGAAATAACGATTTCATTTTCATTCCGTCTGTGAATGAGACTCATTCGTCCGAAACGACGAGAAGCAAAACAATTTCTTCCTTTTTTGTGCATTTTCAATTACGTTTATTTGCGTATTATTTTCTCTAAATATCATGATGATAAAAACTTTTGTCCCATTTCCGCTCTTTCAAAGCAAATTCAGCCTTAGCGAAAATATTAAATAAAAGAATGCATTTTACATTTATTTTTCTGCTTTTTTTTGCTGTAAGAAGCAAAATGCAACGAAAAATTTTATTCATCAACTTTTCCGATTATCTGCAATGAATCATCGAGCAATCAACTTATGCACTAGATTATACAAAGGCAATAAATAATTAAACTCAAAACTACACACATATACGTTTTTAATTTACATGTATATGTATGTATATAACAATTTACGAAAAGATATTTATTTGGATTCAAAATATTTGATTAAAGAAAATGAGAATCACTTCACCTCTTTATTTCATTTATTTAACCAAATTATGATAAAGTTGTATGGATTTTCTTGGTCATCGTTTTCAGCTTTCCCCGTAGTAGTTGCCGCAGCTATTGTTCATTGAAACGATGGGTGTGGGGTTTATTGATGCTTTCGAGTGCCAGACTACGACGATAAACACAGTTTTGCAACTTTTTGTGTTTTCAATTTCCCAAAATCTTGGAAAATTCGTTACAAATATATAAATTATCACCACTCTAAACGATAAAAAAATAACAGTAATTTAGAAAAAAATTGCGATTTATATACGCGAAAGTAATATATTATTTAACCCGATGTCGCTATGTCAGCGTCAACAACGAGCGTGGTGCTTCTTCTTTTACAAGTATTAATTTTCAGCACATTAACTCATACACGCGCACATTAAATTTTCTCTCGCGCGCGCACTATTAATTCCATTCCAGAGAGTAGTCTAACTCTCCGGAACGCAACTGCTGCGGTCTCGTTTGCAGCGCCGCATTATTGAATCTTTTGATTCTGATGTATTGTGGTGGCTTTTGCACACCTTTGTGGCGGTTAACGCTTTGCACTGAGTGCAGTTCGTGCCGCGCCGCGTCTCGCAGAGCGAACAATTCGAACGCGACTTGAGGAACAGTTGATTTTTGGCTCAGCGACGAGCACGAGAAACCGTCGTCGTTTCACTGCGTAGACCTTCCGTCTTACGAGTAGAAAATTTTCTTGCCTTCACCGTCTTCCGTGAATTTTCTTTAATTTTTTGTAACGTGCTGTGCCTATATTGTTTTCATAAGAACCAAGTTCAATTTTGCTCAAAACTTAAAAATACACTATTTTAACATTTGGTGCGATATTGCGGAAAATGGCTTTGTGTTTAATTATTGATATGCAATAAAATGTTGAAAAAAAAACTGTGGAACTAAATCTCACTTTGATTAGTCATATAAGTATACATATATGTATATTCATATATTTTATACGTAATTTAGGAAAAAATGGTTCAACTGCCCTATTTTTTCGCAGTTTGGTGTAGTGTGCTTACTTTGGTGAAAATCTGAAAATCGTATTCTCGTTGGAAACGCATAATAATTATAAATGAAAGCGAAAAGTATTTACATAAAAGTATATTTGTAACTCCGATTAAGCATTTGCTGTGTTGTTCTTGTTGTTGTAATATCGGCTGGCGTTTTAGAATGAACGTGCTTTTAACACTTTCTTTTTTTATTAGAACTAGAGTTTTTTGTTCAATTAATTAAAATATAATGTTAAATTTTAATTAGAGCGATGAGCGAGCGAGCGCACGTACGACACACAACGAGCAACGAACGACGAACGACACAGCCATCGCCGGAGTGTTGTGGCCATTTTGTACTATGCTACAACTCAGCTAACCAGGCAGGCGATTCATATTCGTTCTGTCGTTCGTTTCGATTCTGTCGCGTAGCGTAGCCGAAAAATGGAGCGGTCGTCTGCTGCTAGCTGTCACTATTGACATCCAACTACAATGGCAACACTGAAAGTGATTAAACGGCAGAACTTGTATGTACGCTATTAAAAGCAAATCTATTCGATTGGTAGGGATAAAAGCAGATATTGAAATTAGCTAATTTTTGTGGTAAAAGAAACATGATATTTTTATCTATTATAGTAAAATAGTACTGCCAACTATTGTCGTTTGAAGAAAAACTACCTGAACTGAACTTTGCGTCTATCAATTGTAACGTTTTGCCTTGGCAACACTTACTGAAGTTTTCATGTAGTAAAACGCAACTCTGCTATTTTTGACTTAATACGGATGTTGACAGCCGATTAATGACTTTTGGCAAAACAGCTGAGAGCAACAGCCGCCAGAAACGAAAAGAAAATCATTAGGAAATGTGATTTTAATTACATCACGTGCTATACAGCATTTTTCCTTAAAATGTATGGATCTTACCATGATTTAGTAGGGGTTAATATATGTTAATGTTAAAAGCACTAATGAATTTTCTGCCATTCTGATCCTGTAAAACAGTAAAAGGGCACTTCATTGCCCGTATTTTATTAATAAAAATAAGTACTGGGGAATACATATGACATGTGCGCTTTTGTATATGTATGTATACAAATCCACAACGATTCACATCCGAACTCAGCGTAATGGTAGGCAAATTTCTCGGAAACAGGATAAGGTAAAATCATTAGTCATTGATTGTAAGAGCTGCTACCGTAATTAAATTGAAATATCCATAAGCTTAAAAAATCAGTTAAACTGTTCACAGTCCATGCAAAAGTAGAATATGACGAGTGTCGAAGCAAGGTAATTTTTTTGCATTGAATTTCAAACAAATTTTATTTATTGATTAAAAACTTGAATTCAAAGATAAAATAACGAGGAAATGAAAAATTGAAATGAAGCAAAATTAAAACAAATGCTGAAGAACAATTTTTTGGTTTTTATTTATACAAAGAGGCATATTATATTTTTATGGCAAACTATCTCACAAATAGCCGCTCACAGTATTGCTTTTGCACACGTGAGGTCATAATGTATAAGGTTGTAAAGTATGTGTTGCCAAATTTATTTTGATTTATTGAAAAATCTTTCGATTTTAAGAAATCTCTTCAATTGAAGTGATATGTATCAAGCGGATTTCCATTCAAATTCATGTTTTTTCAACATCTGGTAAACAAAATAAATAAAATCAGCCTTATCATGAGTTTCATTTTCCCCGAACCGGTTCACTTTTCACTCTCGGTTTCCATGGTTTTATTTTGGGCGGATGACAAATTTTCGGGTGAATTTTTTTTTCAGGCGAAACTCAGGATAAGGCAGAATATCTTTGTGAATTCAAAAATTTTCTTTAACGTGACATCCATTTGATTGTACACATTTTTGCATATTTAAAATAAATTGAATACTTACGCACGCTTTCAGTAAAACGAACATTTATGCATACATTACAGTGATTGGGTTGATTAAAAAAAAACAATCGCTGGCGGCATGGCTCATTTTCTTCCATATAAAAAAACTGAGCATGTGTTTAAAGGAAAATAAGGCGAAACACCCACAACAAAAAAGTCTCAAAAGTCAACGCGAATCTTGCCCAATTAAAGCTTGCAATTTATTATACTAAAATTTAATGGGCTACAAAGCTGCATCTATGTAAAGTTTCGGAAAACTGCATAAGAAATATAAGTATTACTGTCAATTTTTTAAAGTTTGGGTCATTTAGTATACATATTTATGTATTTTATTGTTATTGTTGTTCGTGCTTTCAATAAATAAAAAAAAACTATAGCTCCGTATTTTCAGTTTTAGATTAATGCATGGAAATCCTCTTCCTAATCTTAAAACTGGCACCAAACAAAAACTTACGAACCTTATTAAAAAAAAAAAACCTTTAATGCACACCCTCCTTTGATTATTCAAAAAAATTACAGATCCTGCGACGACGAGAAGATGAGCATCCGACCGACGTTGGTTTTGTAATGGATATATCTTGCACCAAGAAGGCTACTTCTACTATGAAGACATCTGGATTTAGTCTCCCTACTCAATTAAGTTTTATATTTGTATGTATTCACTTTATTGTATGTGGTTATAAACGTAAGTGATTTTAATAAAGCGGATTTTATTTTTCAGTTAAAGCTACGTAAATTTATTTGGAATTGAAGGAGAAATTTTCACACAAATAACAGTTTGAAGCTGTGTTATTTACTTGGCAGTTGCTGTTCATAAAACTTTCCTTATGCTATGATAGCTGGCTAAAGAGGCAATCATAAATGTGCATGTAAATAACACGAGACACATATTTTCCCACTTTTGTTCCCTTGTGTAATTGAATGAACGCAAATTTAATTTTTAAACTTGATAAAAGTGTCCTTGAAAAAAAAAACAATTCTCAATTTAGATTTTTTTTTGTTTTTCCCAGAAGCCACCTTGTCGTTAAATACCCACTATTTTGTTAAGATTTTTTAATATTGTTGTGCTGTTGTCATGGTGGAGTGTAGTAATGAGCGAGAAGAGGGATATATGACACTATCCTATTTGAAATTTTTTATAAAATAGCCGAATGCCAAGAAAATAGAGGAAATAAAGTCAGAAAGCTGTTTTATTATTTCACCTGTTTATAATTTCACCATGGCTGTTGTTGCACGCCTGCACCAGCCTTCGATTTCTTTACTTTGTTAAGCAAGAGTCGGTATAAACCCGTTGTTTATGTGTAAAAACAAAAAGTTGAGGTTAGATGGTGACCAAAAACGTTACCTTTTGAGTGGCATTCGATTTTTAGTAAAAAAAAATCAAAGAATCGTTGCTACCATTTTCGTGATGAATAAAACAATAAAACGAAACTTACCACGACGAAATATAAATATAACTATGTTAAAATATATGTAAACAAAATGGCCAAAATACACTAGGAGGTTTGCCATTGCCTGCCGAGGAGCAACCACTGTTAAGAAAAAACCTTTTTTTCTTTATTTTTGCGATGTTGCTTTGACCAGGGATTTAACCCAGGCCCTGCGGAGTGTAAGCGCGCACTGCTTACCCCTACACTACAGCGCCCGCCGAAAGTTTTGAAATCTCGAGCTCGTGCTCGGGCAACACGCTTTGTGCTCTCGTTCGTCTGTGTAAATTGAGTTAGCGGTTCACAGGTGACAACAACAATTGCATACACAAAAATCGTCGTGTGTAAATGAAATGACAAAAGTTTCCGTGTATAAACGCAGTCATATGAAACTCTTTTTCTCGTGAGAGCGCTGTCAAAGTGTGTATTTTCTATAACATTCTCCAATAGAGCCACTGTGACGAAAACATGTATGTGCATTTCTAGAGAAATTTATGGAGAATGTTTTGATCAAACACAACGAACAAAAGTTGTAATATTCTTCATGCATGGCTTGGATGCATTTATCCGCGATGTGCACACTGTAAGCATCAACACAAAATGAGGTTGTTCTTTTTGTTTCGAATGCAATGTTCGCAGACCACGCCACAAACGACGAGCGTGCTCACTGAAAATCAAAAGCTAAAGTTTGACAGTTCATTTATCAAAATGAAAAATTTATAATTTTATCAAGTTTATCAACAGTTCATCATTTTTGACGGAGACCCCTATTATTTTTTGATTTTTGGCAAGCATGCACGAACATGCACCGCAAGCCAAGCATGCGCGCGCACTTGTTTGTCGTGTGTGGCTACTGTTACCAATAAAACTATAATTAAATATGAGAATAATTCAGGGCTTGGTTTTTTTCGCATATGGGTGATTCCAGTCTACCGCGTAAAAAAAAAATTAAAAGTCCTCTATCTAACTTATTTATAGGCCGATTTAGCTACTATTTATAATATATACTGGTTATGTAAGCAGAAACATATTTGCCAAAAAATGGTCTCGTTCGGTGGGGCAACAATATTAACAAAACTTTTTCAATGGAAATTTGCATTGTGTTTGCATTATTCAACTTTGCGTTCAACTCAACGCAGGGTTGCACGCAAAAAAAGTTGAATGGCTAAATGTTGGCTGGCGACCAACTTTGTTGAAAGCGATTAGTTGAAAGGCCATTCAACCAAAAGTTGAATGCAAAGTTGAACAATGCAAACACCTTTTTATGGCGAATATTTTGATATTTTTTCATATTTTGATATTTTTAGCCATTCAACTTTTTTTTCGTGCAACCCTGCGCTGAGTTGAACGCAAATGTTGAACGCAAAGTTGAACAAGGCAAACACACTTTTACATTCAAGATTTCTACATTTAAAGACCTGGAAAATTAACCTTAAAAATTTCCAATATTACTACATAAACTTATATATGAAGAGTATTGCTCAATTCGCAAAGTTTTGAAATTTTGTAACCCAAGTCAAAATCCACTTCTGTTTTTCGTAACGTCACGCTAGCGCGTATGTTTACTAATATCTTGAAATCGCTACTACCAATAGTTGTAAGTTTTATTGAATAAGGGGACATTTAATTGCTGTGAAAATCTAGAAAAACTTTAAAATTTTCACTTTTTTAATTTTTTTACATTTTGTCATACGTCCGTCACGTAACGCCAGTGTAAATTACACAAACAGTAAAACTTTAAAATAAAAATGTTCTTAAAAAAAAGTGGGAGAATCATTGTCACATGGAGGCCTTTGCCTTTTTTATTAATACAGCTCACAAGCAAAACAACTTTAACCCGTAACTGGTATCTACTGGAAAAATTTACTCAAAGTCAAAGAGTGTAAGTAGTAAGTGAATATAAAAATATTTACGATAGTCAATAAAAATTTGATTGTTATTATTTTAAATGCATAGACTTTTTCCACAATTTGTGAATATAATACTAAGGGTATTCATCAAACGTTATAAATGCATTGTAAACCGTATAAACTTATAATTGTGTAAACCTTATAAATGAACTGTCAAAATTTGTATGGAAACTAGTTTACTAATTTCTGATAAATTTCGCCAGCGATTTCACTGAATAAACTGAAGCCAATGCAACTCTGTCGCAACACTAGCCATGTTTTCTTGGGCAATAATCGGGATCCGCATTACAATTTTGCACGCAAATTCAATAACAATGATATGATCCTGATACAAGAATGATAGAATACAAGATTGCGCCATCCTGGGCGTTGACATTGGTCCACAAGTAAACAAAGAATAGAGCGAAAAGAAGAACGAGTTGAAACTGCCAAAGGAGTTCACTTTACAGCGAAAAACGTGATTTAATTTTGCTAAATGCGAAAATATTGCATTTTTCACCTAATCTATTAGAGAAAAGGTAACGTTTTAGTGCACTCCATTGCTTTGCAATTAAAGCTGCTGCAGAAAACTGCGGCAGCATCACAGCGGGATTGATTAGTTAACTTGCTAATGGAGGCTGCTTGGAGCAGAAGCAAAATCATTGTGAGGAAATGTTGTTAATGTAATAATAAAGAAACATTTCGGGAACGGCTTTGCCGTGCCCTATGTACGCATCTTGTATCTTGATGGCTGTCGCAATTTAACACACAGCACTACATTTTATTAGTTTTAACGCAGTCTTCAACTCAAAAATTGCAAATTAACACAATTTAAATTCATTTTTCACTCATAATTCAAATTTCTCTTTCGCTGATTTGTAAACAAAGGTTTATTTACAAGTTACCACAACTGTCAAAATCGGCAAAACCAAAGTAGCGGTACTACTGACGGCGCCACCTTTGTTCGCTGTACCGTGATGTACTGTCATAAAATTAAACAACAATCAATTTTTGATAAAAAAGCTGTAATATACTAAAAGTATTTGTTTGAACGTGCACACTCTAACTGCGCATATATTGAATGTAAATAACCTGTAAATTTAGTGGAAAGTGCATTATATATTGTAAAATAGTGCCATACAAGTTGGTTAAAATTACAAACTTTTATAACAAATTCCTTAAAAAGTATAAGGGTGTGCGCTTTGAAACTTCATACAGGGAACTGTTAGACCTCCCTCTACCTGCCATATTTTCCTTAATGCTGTACTCTGGGGTTACCAATCTAAAGCCCCCAAAATATTTCCTTACGTTTCGATTTCGACAAAAATAACATCGATACATCGGTAATTAATCGTTAAAAACATCGATGTTTTTTGCCGGTACATCGATGTATCGTTAGCATTCCTAATCAGCCGGCATTCCAATTGTTTTATATTTTCAAGGATGGATATTCTTGTTTAATTTTACGTGTAGCGCATATGTTAAAAATCTCGTCGAGATGTTGCGACGTTTCAGTATTATTTACCTTATCCCTCTACTTGCTTCGCCTATTGGAGCCGTGAAAGAGTCTAGTGAATTTCATGAGGAGCTCTATGTACGACCTATGGCAAATGGATATGTAAACACATTTTTTCAGTTCACCACTCGTTGGCATTATGGAGATAGGGAAAATTGTAGGTACATCTTACACCTATCTACAATTTGAAGCTAATTTTTTTCTTTTAGTACACAACACACAGCTTATACCTCGCCCGATCGCTGAAACATTGCTGCTTTACGATGTTAAGGAACTGCATATCGGTCTAACTCAGGGACTTTGGAGGTATGAAACTTTTGGTTTTCCTGTGGTGGACGCTGCACCAGGTGCAGAAATGTGGGCATGGTTTGCGGGAGAAAATTTGACAACAAGCGAAGTGGATGATCAGTGGACAAAGCTGGCCAGCACGTTTTCCGGTATTCTGTGCGCTTCTCTGAATTTCATTGACAAAACCAATAGTGTAGAGCCAAAGTTTAGTTTCCGCCCTCAATTCGTTATCGGCAGAAAGGTAAATATACCACAATATATACGATATGCAAGTTTGCCGCGAGAAATCGTTTGTACCGAGAATCNAATAGTGTAGAGCCAAAGTTTAGTTTCCGCCCTCAATTCGTTATCGGCAGTAAGGTAAATGTACCACAATATATACGATATGCAAGTTTGCCGCGAGAAATCGTTTGTACCGAGAATTTAACACCGTGGAAAAAATTATTACCTTGTAATAGTAAACAGGGTTTCGCCTCTTTACTCAATTCCGGTTACGTGCACAATACAAATTATCACTCCTTGGGCATTAAAATGAGAACGATATGTGAATCGTATAATAAAAACTGTATTTTAGAATTCACAGAAACAGCCAATCTGGTATACGACCCGAAACTATTAGGCACGAATGGAGATTTTTCGCTACGACGTCTCTTTGGCCAGGGTTTGAATGGGTACTGTTCACTGTCTAAAAGTAGTAAAATTTATGTAAATCTGGATGATCAACCTTACGATTTAACACCAACCCCAATGCATAATTTGACATCGAAGCGTGGGGGTACCACTACTTCTTATGGAGTTTATGATATTCAACGTCTAGATGCAGATAAACTATTTAACATAGCCTGGATAAGTCGCAAAAGCAATCCAGCTATTCTCATAACTCCTTCACCTCCGATATACGCACATCGTTACATACTTGGACATGGTCAGGAGAGAGGCCAAATAGTGACGCAAGTAACAAATAAGCACTATTCTAAGCTGCCTATCGTGCTGCAAGAAAACATACCATGGTTTGTACCATCCTATATGCACACGCTTAATCTAGTTGTTCAAAAGGAAAACGGTGCGGACTACAGAATACGACCACTTGTAATGCACTACATACCTGGTGTACAGCGAGTGCGTCCCTATCACTTGGAATTGGTTTTTGAAATACCACCAAGGAGTACAGTGCAAGTTTCTTTTGATTTTGATTATATTTTCCTAAAATGGCTTGAATATCCACCCGATGCGAATCATGGACACTACCTAGGATCGGCAATAATCACTACTCAGCTACCGATTGGTCGCAACTACTCCACCATTCCTGTGGATAAATACCTTTTTGCTGACTCATTCAATGCATCGCGACCGTCATATTTTCTGGAAATTCGCACAGAATCGCTTATATTATCATTACCGACACCCGATTTTAGTATGCCATACAACGTCATTTGTCTAGCTTGTACAGTTGTTGCTTTGGCTTTTGGGCCAATCCATAGCGTTGCTACAAAGCGTATAGTTGTGGAGCATAAAGATGCGCCACCACAGTCACTGATAGGCAAAGTATGGCAGAAGTTATTCAAACGGAAGCAAAAGGAAACGGACAACGGCACTTCACAAATAGAAGAACACGATGAGATGCTATTTGGACACTCGAATGCTCAAATATTGCATCAAAAATTTGAATGAATGGCGATATACCAGCAAAAAATGCTTACATAGCCTATGAGGATATAAAACTATTTAGTATCTATGTAAACATCCAAACACCATAATTTAGTTAATCAATCATTTAGTAATAAAGGGGTGCATATTTATTTGTATTAACTAATAAGTATTTTTACTTGCTTTGTATGTATGTATGTAAGTATTGGTTTGGGTCAAATCTTGCAATCAATTTCCAACCAACTTCCCCATAAGATTTGCAATTTCAAACGTAGCTCAGAACCCGAACACGATGCAACATGAAATACGAATTAATCCGCTAGGTGGCCCACGTCATGACGTTGGTGATATCGTCTGGGTTTTGGCTTATCTTTCAAAACTAAACTATAATGATGGTTCTTCTAAAGAGCCTTTTAACAAAATAACAAATATCTCATTTTAAACGGATAATGATACCCAATATTTTAAGTTGGTTTATTAAAACCAAACAGGGCGGCCGCTGTGGTGTAGGGGTTAGAAGTGGGCACTACCATCCATCGGTGTCTGGCTTAGAGTCCAGTTTCCGACACCACAAAAAATAAAAAAAAGTTCTAATGCGGTCGCCCNGTGGCCCACGTCATGACGTTGGTGATATCGTCTGGGTTTTGGCTTATCTTACAAAACTAAACTATCGGAGCGGTGAAATAATGATGGTTCTTATAAAAAGCCTTTTAACAAAATAACAAATATCTCATTTTGAAAGGGGTAATGATACCCAATATTTTAAGTTGGTTTAATAAAACTGGGCGGCCGCTGTGGTGGTTAGAAGTGGGTGCTACCATCCATCATTGCTTGGGTTCGAATCCAAAAAAAGTTCTAATGCGGTCGCCGCTCGGCAAACAATGACAAACCTCCGAGTGTATTCTGCCATAAAACATGAGAAGTATTGTTCGAGTTGCAATCACAACCGCAGTGTTGCGCGAATTATTAAAGAATCACCTTCGGTGTGACTTTCTGGCATCGTATTGTAAGTTGAGCAGTTACAACAGTGCAGCAGTAATGCCCCTTTTATTACGTGTTTCGAACAGGCCCACAATCTCCTCTCGGAGTCAGCGTAAAACTGTAGGTCCCTCCCATAAGGCGCACGCCATAAATCGGAGAAGCTCAGCCAAACACTTAAGCAGGGATCACACGATGTGTACAGATTTGTCCATTTTAACTGTTACAAAGTGGTGTTGTTTGGAAAGATGGTATTGCGCTGAACGCATTATCGGTAACAATTCCTAGACAATACAACTCTGTGACTGCTGCCAAATGTACAAATCGTGTTATCCCTGCTTAAGACCTATAAAATACTTAAATAATGTAAGCAAGAAAAACTCTTTTTGATTTTGTATAAATGTGACGAATACACATAAACGGTTTTATTAAGATAGTGGTGATATTACATGTTATAAAAAAAAAAAAATTGTTTGCCCGGCGGCTTGTCAACCAAATGTAAACTACAATATTNGTTATTGCCCTGAACGCATTATCGTTAACAATTCCTAGACAATACCACTCTGTGACTGCCAAATGTACCAATCGTGTTATCCCTGCTTAAGACCTATAAAATACTTAAATAATGTAAGCAAGAAAAACTCTTTTTGATTTTGTATANACAGATTTGTCCATTTTAACTGTTACAAAGTGGTGTTGTTTGGAAAGATGTTATTGCCCTGAACGCATTATCGTTAACAATTCCTAGACAATACCACTCTGTGACTGCCAAATGTACCAATCGTGTTATCCCTGCTTAAGACCTATAAAATACTTAAATAATGTAAGCAAGAAAAACTCTTTTTGATTTTGTATAAATGTGACGAATACACATAAACGGTTTTATTAAGATAGTGGTGATATTAAATGTTATAAAAAAAAACAAAAATTGTTTGCCCGGCGGCTTGTCAACCAAATGTAAACTACAATATCTGATATCTATTAAGACAGGTTCATATTTAACTGTTTTAATAAATGGATACAATTTTCCGTAGTCAATATTAGATGAGGATGCATAATTTTATTTGTTTAGATTAAGATACGTTTGATTAAAACATTATTACATGCTTTTCATTGTATTTCGACTTACGTTTGTTGTAAAATCTTTACACTTAATTTTATTAAAGATATTATAGTATTAGGAATTTCTTTTTTTTTTATGTTTGACGCGCGAAACAATAAACATTATTTTTCGTTTTAACATTTCATAATTTAGCGGATATAAAGTCCTTACCGCAATTTTGATGTAACTAACAAAATAAAAAAATTACAGTTAGATAAAAATTTCGCCAAGTCCCAAGGCCCTTAAAATGAAAACATTATTTATATTTCGTTACCATAATTCACAAAAGCCCTAACCAACAATTTTTTTATTTTTATTTTACAGGAGAAGCAAAAACATAAAAAGAGCATCATAAACAGCAAGGGTACTAACACATTGAAATTTTTATTGAAGGTGTATTTCAACACATCATAACAAAATCTTTGAAAAAATCATTTTCGAAAAAAGTGTTGGTTAGGAGGGCCTTTATAAATTAGGGTAACGATATGTACATATATATATTTATAAATAAATAGATATTATTTTCATTAGCATTTTTAGCGGGTTCTAAATCCAGTTGGTTTAACTCCTTTAGGCCTTATCGAAATCTTTTTTTCAAAACACTGATCAACATCAAAATCGCGGTAAGGGCTCGATGNTCATTGTATTTCGACTTACGTTTGTTGTAAAATCTTTACACTTAATTTTATTAAAGATATTATAGTATTAGGAATTTCTTTTTTTTTATGTTTGACGCGCGAAACAATAAACATTAGTTTTCGTTTTAACATTTCATAATTTAGCGGATATAAAGTCCTTACCGCAATTTTGATGTAACTAACAAAATAAAAAAATTACAGTTAGACAAAAATTTCGCCAAGTCTTCCCTTAAAATGAAAACATTATTTATATTTCGTTACCATAATTCACAAAAGCCCTAACCAACATTTTTTTTTTTTATTTTTATTTTACAGGAGAAGCAAAAACATAAAAAGAGCATCATAAACAGCAAGGGTACTAACACATTAAAATTTTTATTGAAGGTGTTTTTCAACACATCATAACAAAATCCT
This sequence comes from Rhagoletis zephyria, assembly GCF_001687245.7. Taxonomy (NCBI): domain Eukaryota; kingdom Metazoa; phylum Arthropoda; class Insecta; order Diptera; family Tephritidae; genus Rhagoletis; species Rhagoletis zephyria. The sequence continues at coordinate 194,214 of NW_016157401.1, read as the reverse complement.
TGAAAAAATCATTTTCGAAAAAAGTGTTGGTTAGGAGGGCCTTTATGAATTAGGGTAACGATATGTACATATATATATTTATTAATAAATAGATATTATTTTCATTAGCATTTTTAGCGGGTTCTAAATCCAGTTGGTTTAACTCCTTTAGGCCTTATCGAAATCTTTTTTTTTTCAAAACACTGATCAACATCAAAATCGCGGTAAGGGCTCGATATACAGGCATAAAATAGTCAATGAGCCTCAACACACTAATCTTTTCACACCGTCTGAAACCGACTTTCCATGTGTGTAAAATGGAAGGGAGTAGTATTTTACCTCAGAAATTTCAGCCGCCGATATATGCGGTATGAACACAGATAGAAAAATCTTACACAACTACATATATACCATATATGTACACAAGTACATAACCGGTTTAATGAATTTTTTGTCATTTCAATGCCCAGCGGAAATTCGGCATTAGTCTGCTTAGACCGTGTGAAAAGACGACTAGTGTGCCGAAACTTAATAAGAGGGTATATTCAAAAANTTACACAACTACATATATACCATATATGTACACAAGTACATAACCGGTTTCATAAATTTTTTGTCATTTCAATGCCCAGCGGAAATTCGGCATTAGTCTGCTTAGACCGTGTGAAAAAAGACTAGTGTGCCGAAACTTAATAAAAAGGGTATATTCAAAACGTTGTCCTACTAATAAAATTAAAATTAATTCGCTGCAAAGGGCGCGATCTTTTAAGTTCGGGAAATGAGCATTTTTCAATTTCGTAGCTTAGTCATTTGCCACAAGTTTAAAAATTGTTTTGGAACCTTTATATCCACATGGATAAATTGAACTTGAATTTCTCCCGATTTACCAAATATTCTAATCATTTCACCATAGCCGTTCTTTTATATTCGAACCATTTTTAACTTGCACCAATTATGTATATTCCTTCTCTCTGCGCTAATGGCTTTTGGCATTGAGTATAAAGTCAATGTGTTTGATACCAACTCATTGCGCTGTAATATTAGCATGGNTATCCACATGGATAAATTGAACTTGAATTTCTCCCGATTTACCAAATATTCTAATCATTTCACCATAGCCGTTCTTTTATATTCGAACCATTTTTAACTTGCACCAATTATGTATATTCCTTCTCTCTGCGCTAATGGCTTTTGGCATTGAGTATATAAAGTCAATGTGTTTGATCCCAATTGAGCTTACCAACTCATTGCGCTGTAATATTAGCATGATTATTTATTTATGTAGTCATTGAATGAATTCTGTAGTTAGTCGTAGTTCTGTAGTCGTACATTTCTTTTACTTTATGTATGTACATACATTACTGTGGTGGCTGATTGCCGTAGTATGAATATGCGTTAGTTGGCGGGCCTTGTGGTGCACCTGGCGGCGGCATTTGTCCACCGGTGGGTCGATATCCTTGATAACTCTGCGAAGGTGGATATTGTCCCTGAGGTATAGCACCGTATCCGCTTTGCGGCTGATGATAGCCGTGACCAGGGTATCCTCCGCCAGGTGGTGGTGGCCCGTATGCTTGTGGTGGCGGCGCACCATAAGGTTGTGCAGTTGGTGGCGGTTGATATTGTTGATTGGGCATTGGTGGCGTACCATTTGGCGGTGCTGTGGTATTTGGTGGTCCCGTAGGGGGTCCACTTGGCCCAGGCGGCTGTTGTTGTGTTGGTGCTCCGTATGGCGATGGACCTGCGGAAGGCGTTCCTGCAGAGTAAACAGGTTGTTGTTGTTGTTGGGCTGTAGAGCCATGTGGCTGTGGCGGACCGCCTGAAACTGATGGTTGTTGCGTAGCGTATTGCTGCTGTTGTTGTTGCTGCTGTTGCTGTTGAGTAGATGGTGCTTGTTGATTGGGCGGACCACTATTGACACCAATATTCCCAGACGATGTCGAAGGAGACGTGGATTGCACACTTACAGGTGGTGCATTTGGTCCATTCGGATTGCCTGCGTTTTGTGCTTGTTGATTTGATGGTGATGGAGGTGTTTGGCCGGGACTTGGTGAAGTACTGTAGCCGCCGCTCGTTCCCTGTGGTGTCTGAGGCTGTTGTGACGTCTGACCTGGATATCCACCTGGTGCACCACTCTGCTGATATGGCGACTGTGGTGGATATGGAGATTGAGCAGGGCTTTGTGGAGGCGGTCCATAACCACCAGGCAAAGCGTTTGACGTTTGGCCATAACTACTAGGCGGAGGAGCACCATAACCACTATAGGCCATTGGTGGAGGGGCGTTACCCCCTCCTTGAGGTGGACCATATTGGTTCGGCGGTGGTGGTGGCCCTTGTCCGCCAGTTGGTGGGCCATACATTTGCGAAGGCGGTGGTTGCTGGCCTGGTGGAACTTGTTGATTGGGCGGAGGCGGAGGATAGGCACCTGGTGGACCTTGCTGACCGCCAGCATTGGCATAACCGTGTTGACCGGGGGGACCGGCAACTGTTGAAGATGTCGGAGGCATACCTGCATGATGATAGCCGCCCTGTGCATTTGGCGGTGGCGGTCCATAACCTTGAGTGGGTGGTCCGTAGGCATAGCCGCTTTGTGGTTGGTACGATGGTTGGCTTTGTGGAGGATATCCAGGGTAATGACCGTGTTGTTGTTGTTGATAACCGCCACGATATTGTGACTGTGGTGGTGGACCTTGTTGTTGCTGCTGGGGTGTTGGAGGTTGTTGCTGTTGTTGTGGTCCTTGGCCAGGCTGCTGCCCAGGTTGAATATTTGACCGTTGTTGATCTAAAAATATTATTCAAGTTAAGAAACTTATTGGTTTTGTTGTTACAGACTTTACGCTTACTTGATCCTGCACCTGAGACAGGTGGGGGTTGCTGATTGGTAGATTGAGGTGTCGAAGTGCCACGATATGCCCCGGCCTGTTGTTGAGATTGCTGCTGTCCAGTTTGTGGAGAATTAATACCTTGAGGTGGACCTTGCTGGGGTTGTTGCGAATTAGGTGGCATCCCAGGATGCGATTGCGGAGGTTGATTGCCGTAGGGCATTTGTGTTCCAGACGGAGACTGCACATTTCCATCGCCGTGTGTCATTGGTGGCATACCTCCTATTTGTGGTTGATTTCCTCCAGTTGGAGGTCCACCCTGTTGTGGGGGCTGAGGCCCACCCATCATGCTATGTGGGCCTTGGTGTTGAGCGGCCTGTTGTTGAAGTACGTGTGGATGCTACAGATGTTCCAACGATTCACATATAGAAAAGTTGGAACAATATAAATATGCCTATGTATTTGGAAGTAAAACTTACCGGCAATATTTGGGCAATGTTCATTGTCGGATCAGCAAGTTGCGCCAAATAAACGAGATTTCTATGTAATGCCATGTGATATGTCATGCACTCCTGCGCCTTGCCCATAGTTTGGAAATCTTGAATTGTCTGAATAAGACCACAATTGTCATCAAGTATTTTTTGAATTTGTGCTGGACTAGGCGATGGTGGCATTCCACCTCGTTGTGACGATGGCGGAGGGGCAACACCGCCCATCATGCCTCCACTTGTCACAGAGGGTGGTCCAACTGGTCCACCGCCACCTCCAACCATGGAAGGTCCTCGCTGCATTGGGCCCCCTGATCCCATTGGTACCCCGGATGGCCCGCCCATGCCAACGCCTCCGACTCCCCCTACACCGGGACCAACACCTGGTTGTTGTTGCTGCTGCATCGACGTTGGCGTTTGCGGCTGCGGCGGTTGCAGCACGCCGCCCGGGGGCGCCGTCTGCTGCGGTGGTTGCGGCGAATAAACTGCAGACATTTTACTGGCTGCAGCCTTCTTCTTCCGCTTGGGAGTTTTCTCCTGTTTTTCCACAATTTTAGCGGTTTTTAATTAACGGGGAGGAAAAAAATTTAAGGTTTCGGCTTTTATAGCCGAAGGTAAATTGCGTTTCTTGCAGACAATTTTTTCACAGTCAGAACTTTATCGGCCTTGTGTGTTTTAAGTAATTATTTTGCTCTACATATACTTGGATCGCTACTCCGACTTTTCCAATACCAGCCGATATCGGTTAAGTTTTAGTCACTTGGTATAACTCAGTTTAAGAAACTACTTTCACAAAATTAACACTTGTATACATTTATATAATTATTTGAAACGGCTCTAAAATGAAACATCGTGTAAAAAAATTAAATCCACATTTTTCGCAACCAAAATGACGCTTGAGAAAACTAAAATCTCAGTTGACGTTGCCTGCTAGCTGAATTCGCCGGGCGTTACAGAGGTGCATTCAAGGCGTATTTAATGACGCTGTGTTTACATAAGACAACAGTTGTGTTTTCGTATTTTCCAGCAAAAAAACATCCAGTAACTTGCCAGTAACCAAAGAACCATCACGGTACCGCTATTCCTCTCTAAGTGAATTTGACAGAATCGTTGTTTGTATTACGTCACACTTGTGCAACTTATTTACGTTTTCCTTGCAACATTTTTTCTTCTTCCATTCTTGCGCACGTTTTGGCATTTCTCTCTCGCAATTGCACCAGTGTGACATCACACAAAAGTATTTTCAAAAATCTCCTCTGATGGGCGCAATCTTGTATTCTATCATTCTTGGTTATCTACGTTCTTTGCCAGTAACCAAATTTCGGAGAGTAAGCCAATATTTACTCTCAATGAGAGAAATATGCAAGAAAGTACTAAAACGCAAAACATGAACAGCTGATTAATTTGTTATTTTCCGTAGCAGTTTTCTAAGAAAAATAGTATTTCCCATCTTATTATACATGTAAATACTTTTATTTTGTCAATTGCAACTTTAAAAGCACCACAAACAATTCTTTAGGCAATGTGAATTACACTAAGCATCTGCCACCCGCTGTTTTTCTCACTAGCGAATAGTTCCTAGTAAAAATTTATCCGGTAAAAATCCTGGGAAACTTACAAGTTCAGTTATCATTTCTGCTCTCTCAATTTCCTCTCTTTTGCTAGTTTCTTGCAAGTTTTTGCGTACGAAAACGCCATCCAGTAAAAACCAGTAAAATTAGCACCGGGCTAATTTGAGACAAGACAACAATAACCAAAGCAAATTTATGCAATGTGGTTTTCAAGGCGATTTTATACAAGGTGGTGTCGTAAAATCAGCTGATTTCTTCGCTTTACATGTGTTGTTGTTTGCTTTTACTGATTTGACAGCACACCCTCGCACACCTCAAAAGCAAAAACAAAATACATGTAAAGCGAAGAAATCAACTGATTTTACAACACCACCCAAGGTGTATTAAACAAGGTGGTGTTGGGGCGACAGCTGAGTTTTTCGCCGTGGAGGCCATTACGTCAAAATGATGTGTTTGTTGTAACTCATACCAATGACAGTATGGACATCAGCGTATAATTTGTTAGTGTAATTTTTTACTTATATACGGCCAACACCACCTTGTTAAATACGCCTTGACACCACCTTGTATAAATTCGCCTTGTTGTATAGTTTCGCTTTGCTCAAAATCATGATTCAATAATTGAATCAAGGCACATTAATACAGGTAGAAGTGTATGTGTTAAAAATGCAACACCTGAAGCGTTGTTTTTTATGTGGTTTTAAATATGAAGCAGATACAACTAATTGTTTTTAACGTGCCTCAATGTCCTTCGCGTAAAGAGCGTTGCGAAAACAGCTTTGGGGCAGAACTGCAGCGAAATGCCTTGCTGTGCGTTAAACATTTTAAAGCAGCAGATTTCATAAATGCACCGTACAGGAAAGGCACTTTTGATACCAAGTGCTGTTCCTATGGCCCTTATGTCGGAAAGTCCCTCCAACTCATAAATTAAAAACAGAAAACAACATACAAATTAACAAATTTTAACTAAAGAAAAAAAATAAAAACAAAACTTCAAATTTACTCAAAAACGTCAACCGGCGAAATGTAATTTTTTATTTTTCCTTACACATGCTCATTTTTATTTTTACTCTCCCGAAAACTTTGACTTTTGTATTGATGCCAATTTGGCTTCTACCTGTGTTTATTGTACCATGTTATTGAATCATGGCTCAAAATGATGTTTGTTGTAATATGAATTCGCCTTGTGTTACACCTTGTGGGAAGTTTCCGATGCATCGAAGCAAAACATCGATATTTTCGATGCATCGATGTTTTTTCGACATCTCTAGAGCGTAAAGGTAGTCGAGGCTGAAGCGGTTGATGGAAAATCGAGTTGGGTTTTTTTCTAAAATTTACGTGCAACAGACAATTTATTCTAAATGTTAACAAAAGCTTGTCTAAATCTAACTAAATAAGTGGAAAGCTGGTGGTGTAACTGGATGTAAAATAGGTAAATCGCTGTGATAAAATCGGAAAATCGAAGAAGGCAACAAAGAAATAGGAAAATAGAAACGAGCAAAAAAAAAAACAACGGCAGATAGATAAAGCGAAAGAAAGAGTTGAAACGAGCGGATTGTTGTAAAGCGAGTGGCGTACCGCAAATTGGGAATGTGCAAATATTTAGGGTTGCCAATGTTTTGATGGTTATATTTGTTTGCTCAAAACTTTTATTAACTACAGGCCCAAGAATATCCAGAATTAAAAAGTGTTTTGAAGTTTGAATTTTATGCTTGGTGCAGTTTTTTCAACATACATACAAGTTGAGCTGTTCACATGATCAAATTTGCGCTGATCGTTACTATTTTGGCCAAAAGCCAAGAGCGCATTTTCTTTTCATGCTTTTTACTTTTATTTACATAATTATGACGTTCGCGAAAAACTTTGTTAGTAAGTAAAGGTATATTAGTATTTTATAATTAATTTAACTAAATTTTTTACTTAAAAAATCTAGGATTGTGAGATATACGTATTTGTTTAAATTCTGTTCACGTCGGTCGACCATAGTTCGGGCTTGCGCGTCTACTTACATACATATAAAATTCGGAAATTGGGAAGTATCTGAAAGAGATTGGGGAAAACAAAGCGGAAAAATATAAATTTATACAAACACTGGTGAAAAGCAAATTTAAATCCGTTTTGTTATTTAATTTTAAGGTAGCATCAATTGCATTATTGAGGTAAAAATCACCGTCTTATTTAATACTTCACTCAGAATTCGTCGCAAGAAAATTGGTGCAGTCGTTTATTGATTTTGTTGTTGCTCGTCTGGAGGCATCATTGCCGCGCTTTTCCGATTAAGTTTTTATAATGGACACCTATACGAAATATTCCTTCTTACTATATAAGCGAAAAATAAAATGAATGAATTACAATCAATTGAGAAAACTCGCACTACCATCTTCATTGCAGCTACTATTAACTTTTTGTAAGCGTATGTTATTAATTGGTAAGACGCCCTCGACGTCGTGTGCCAATGTTTTCTTTCGTACAAATGAACTTCAGCGCTCTATCGGTACTTCTGTCAAGAGTGTGGACATGCATCTGTTTTATGTTCAACAGACAAGTTCGCTCGGTAAGTTAATTTTTTAAGGATTTTAAATTAACTTAAAAATATATTAATTTAGGTAATTACTAAGTCTTCAGAAATACATCAATACATATTTTTACAGGCTATTAGTTTTACACAAAGTTCCTAATTAGGTATATGTATAATTATTTTTAAATTTAATTCATTATAACTACATATATAGATACATGGGAGGTTCATAAAAATAACTACACAGGTATTATAAAGCCGGCTCATTCACTTGTCTCAGACAGAACATGTAATCGCAACGATTCCTTTTAGGGGTGTTGAGAAGCGCATCATTAGGCCAGTGCATTTTAATAGGTGTGAATTTTTGTATATTTGTAAGGGATTTTATATGACCTACTATTTTAAATAACGAGATTTTAACATTCAATTTTTTTCCAAAAAATAACCAACTCGCAATGAGATGATAAACTAGTTCCGCCCGGGGATTAGTCAACAATTTTGTCGAATGAGCGCCAGGTGTAACTTTCCACGTACATAAGTATGGGTTTGGTCAAAAATTGGCTTTCCATGTCAATCTCTGTTGTGGATAATGGACTATCGAAGTGCTGCATAGTATTTTCCAAACATTTGATTCTATAAGATTCAAAGGGGTTTCATATTAATTTCATTTGTAGTTTTCACATTCCCCATGTCGGAAGCCAACTTTACTGTTATATGTGTTCATCAACTAAAATGTAATACGGTTAAATGCATTTTCCTTAGATTGTACAATATCAGCCAGTCAAATATGAACTATTTCCACTGTCGCCGGTGTCAAGGCATCGGCTTGGAATTGTACAACGGAAAACACTTGTACTGGATTTAGATGAAACACTTATTCACTCTCATCATAGCGCTATGTCGAGAAATACCGTCAAGCCGGGCACACCACATGACTTCACGGTCAAAGTAATAATTGATCACCATCCGGTACGTTTCTTCGTTCATAAACGCCCGCATGTGGATTATTTTTTGGATGTGGTAAATACTATTTTAAATAACCTGAATTATATTTGAATATTTTCATTTCATCTTTATATTGTTCTCTCTAGGTTTCACAATGGTATGACTTAGTTATATTTACAGCCAGTATGGAAATATATGGAGCAGCGGTTGCTGATAAACTGGACAACGGACGCAACATTTTGCGTCGCCGCTATTACCGTCAGCATTGTACGCCTGACTTTAGCTCTTACACCAAAGATTTATCTGCTATCTGCAGTGATTTGAATAGAGTAAATAATAGAAAACTTTCTGGCATATATGTACATACATGTGTACATATATGTATGTACATGTATTTACTTATCAGTTATTTTTGTTTACTTAGATTTTCATAATTGACAACTCCCCTGGTGCATACCGTTGTTTTCCCAACAACGCGATACCAATCAAGAGTTGGTTCTCTGACCCAATGGATGTTGCGTTGCTATCACTACTTCCAATGTTGGATGCCTTGAGGTTTACAAAGGACGTGCGTTCGGTTTTGTCAAGAAATTTACATTTGCATCGTTTATGGTAGCAGGTGGGTTCAAAACTAAATAAAATTAGATAAAAAAGTACATATCGCTCATTTAGATACTACAAGACTGTCATAACTCAAAAAAATACCAGTAGTTTTAAGGAGACGCGCTCAAAGCTTTCAAATTGCTCACAATGTACAGAAAAAAGAAATGAATGATTATTTTGTTCTTACTACAAAAGATCTTAACACAATACTTCTACACAATATAAAACAAAAAATAAAATAGGTTTTTTGAGTTAATGACAGCATTTTAGTTAGTGAGCAATATGTATGTACATTAGGGCGGTCCAAAAATGCATGTGGAAAAGTAAGGTCGTAATTTTAAAGCTCTCAGCCTCTAGGATTGTACTATACCGAAAAAATATACCACAATTTTGTTATTTTGAAATCAAAAAATATTTTAGAGGTCGACCAAAGCGCTCAAAGTTGTCTTCGTAGAAATGGTATATAATTCTTGAAAATCAATATTTTTCAATCGAAAAACTCTGTTTCTCTTCAGAAGACTCCCAATAGATAATTATTATTATAATAATAACTAATTGTTTTGTTAACCATTTTTTCATAGCAACGACGGGCAAAAATTCCTGAAAATTCATCGGGTGCAAATCGTCGCCTGGGTAAAAGATTGTCGTAAGTTAATTTCGGCAGGTTGTGGGAAATCGCGATTGAAGTTTGGAATGCAATTTTTCAAAAACGCGAAGATAGATTTTCTCCAAAGTCTCTGAAAATGTTACTAGTTCACAAATTCTTAAATTATTTAATTTTTAACGTTTATTTTTTATTAATTTTGAGTTTATGAAGAATCTTCTTTAGTAAAATTTTGTAGTAAGCGTCGTCATTTGTCCACACATTGTCCACAAAATTAACGACACTTTTTACTCAATATCTCGGAAATTAAACGAGATATCCAAAAATGGAGAACGCCATTTTTAAGATATTGATTAGTGTAATATGACTGTCACTAACTAAATTTTTACTAAATTATTAAAAAAATTGTAGTCAATATCTCGGAAACTAAAGGAGATATCTAAAAGCTGATAACACCAATCGAAAGACCTTATTTCAAAACATATAACTGCATCTAGAACTAAAAATCGTCAAAATTGCGCTTACGACAATCTTTTGTTTTTAAAATAAAAAATTGGGGTATATTTTTTTGCGGCATAGAACAATCCCAGAGGGAGAGACCAATAAAATTCCGACTTTACTTTTTGGGCCACCCTAATCTTAATACATATGACATATGTATGTCTGAATGCGCCATCCTTGACTTTTCAGACGCTCTAAGCAGACTAACACGCAAAAATACCCTAGTCCTTTTCAGACCGGTTATTTATTTACGTAAATATACGATGTAGAGTTGTGTTGGAAAGATATTTTTCTATGCGTGTGTTTCAGAGCGAACCCAGTAGACCGTGCAAGTTTTTAATACTTTCCACCTCACTTTTCATCTGTGAAGCATAAAAACTTCCATGTCTATTCAAACTAACAAAAGGATATACGCTGGCATGAATAACATTAGGAGCACCTAACAAAATGGTCTGGTGGGAAGTCATACTGCATTTTTCGGTGTTCGAAAATTCTGAGGTAAACTACTGCTCTAGACTAGTATCGAGGCTCAATAGTAGATAAATAGAAATCAAAGTTGCTTTTGAATGAGGTGAAATAGGGCTCTATGTTTGTATAGAGGGAGCATTTGACAACACGTCAAACATTCACGCTCGTAGGCCACTAGAGATGAGAAATATGTGTAAATGGGCAGCAATCGAACTCAAAACTAACATTGTTATAACCTAACAACGCGTTGGCTTTCCTCCGCGTTTGATATTAAATGAAAAGCACTCGCGTTTTGATAATTTGATAAATGCAATATACAGGTTTTTATTTAAAGTTGCTTGGGGTGTAGCATACCAGGACCCTCTACTCTACATCTAACTTAGTTGAGTTGTATCTGAGACCTCTCAACTATTTATTGCTATTGCCGTTCACAACTGTTTTCAGTTGACTGTAGCCATTGAAAAAGTCGGAAATTCGCTAGAAATTTTATTATTTTCATAATATCATGCTATTTTAATGATAATAAAATAACTAAAAGCAAAAAAAAAAAGGAACTCAGTTACGAATTAAGTTAGGTTAAAAAAAAAAATCATGAAAATCGGCAAACTTTTCGAGGAGTTTTTAGATTTCGAAAATTGGTATTTCAATTTGATATAATGGTATAGAAGACGGCAGCTGAGGCTGAGTGGTTAGCGCTGCGTACTACCAATCCTTTAGGACCTGGGTTCGATCTCTGATCCGAGCTACATCTAGAACAAAAAAAGTGTTTCTAACAGCGGTCGCTCCTCGGAAGGCAATGGCAAACCTCCTAGTGTATTTCTGTTTTGAGTCTGCAGGTCCTTCTCTGTTAACGTCAAACTATTATTATTATGGATTTACATTTATGAATAAAAACTAAGCAACTGCTTTTTCTTAAAATTTCAGACCTTTAACTCTATTTATTCAAAGACGTTTAAGTAAAGGTCTGAAATTTATAGAAAAAGCAATGCTTAGATTTTATTCATAAGCCCCAAAATTTCACAACTTCATAAGGTAATTAAATTTCCTTACGATATATGGCATTCATACATACATTTTCATTTACATATGAAAACAGAGTACATATTTTGCTAAAAATCCCGTTTATTTACAGTTTTACAGATTAAAAATTTGGTGCTGTGACGCTTAAACGAATTTTTAGTTTGTTTTATATGATAAGCACTATAAATAAATCAAAAGGAAGGCAAATACAAAAACATAATTTTTGACATACAAAAATATTTTTGACATCTTTTTAATCCTATCAAGGAGAGATAGCTTCCACCCCACGCCGGTTTTCCATATACGCATTTTAAGCGTAATTTAAATGAACTTGCTAATTCTACAAATCCGTGGAGAACTTATTTAATATAATTTGTACATTATATATACATACTTAATTTTCTAAAGGATTTTTCAATCTGATGTATGTAAATTATGATAAATATGTGTATGTGTTTTTGATTTAAATATTATTTATTAGTAGAAATAATAAAATATTCAATTAGTTTAAGTATACGTATACATACAGTGTTTTTTCATAAAAAGAAAAAAAATTAATGAACGTATTAATATGAACTTTTTGCTTTTGTTGAACGTTATTTGATGATCAAAATGAAAAACTTATGTATGTTATAATTTAGCATTTAACGGCAGCGCAACAGAATCTATTTTAAATGATCAACACAATCTAAAATTAAGCAAATTGAAATATCATAAGGAAAACGAACTAAATCAAAGTCGTGTATGTGTGTGTATTTAGATTCTAAACGTACACAGATGCACAGCAGAAGGTAATAAAAGTATAAATAAGAGCTAATAAGCTGTAAAGAATGAAAAATAAAGAAACCAGCAAAGTATCCTTTTGATAATAGCAGTATTATCGGAGTCTTGCACGGATTGCGCGGTAAAAACCGGTTTTCCTATAGGACAGCCTGGCAGTCTTGTAGGTAATCCGTGCACCGTGCAAGGGCTTTGCAAGACTGCGAAAATTCCCCTATTATGTTTTCACTGTAAAAAAGAAATTAAAATAATACCGGCTTTGTCTGGAAAATGGAGCAAATTAAAATAAGAACAAAGTGACTCAGTTATAATTTAGAGTAAACTCTACATATTGCTCATTTACTACAATAGTGTCATAATCCAGAAAATATAAATTATCAGTTGAGTATGCAGAAATTACCGCTTCGTCTACTTCGAAGCTGTATAAAAATTTCACAGCTGTATCGATTAGCAGTATCTCACTTGAACAAAATATAGGTTCATTTTTACTATGGGAGTATACATATCGCTAGCTTCTTGTATTAAAATATGAGTCTTCATAAAGAGTGGACTTAGCAACTTTTTACTCCAAGCTAGCGATATGTAAATTTCGCTTTTGTTGAGTTTGGACATTTTTGAAGTAAATGAGCGATATGTACATACATACATACATACATACAAATGTATGTCGAAAAATTAGAATGACAAAAAAATTAGCTTTTAAGTTTGTAGTAAGTGGAGTAGTGTATAAAACGGAATAGTTGATTAAGACGGCCCTTATATCAAAGACAGTCTGTCGCATAAATGTCTTATAGCATCTAACACAAGTTATGTAGTTTAAAGCATTTTTGTTTGTACATTTTTCCTTGAAATTTATTGCGAAATATGAGTTATATGGTTTATACTTATCATTTGCTTATACATAATTGTCATTAAGTAACAGATTGTAGAACACTTGCCACCCTAGTAACAAAAAGAAAAAAAAACAAGTGTATTGTATTTTGTCGACTCAAAATTCGGATTCGCTCAAAGTAGTTTAATAAATTGAAGACACGTATCTGTCTGCCTAGAAACGGCAATGCGACTCTTTTTCGCAAACAAATTGTCTAAACGTAGGTTGAGGCTTTATACATTACATAAATATGTATGTATGTATTTATTGTAGATTTTCGAGCTTCAAAACCTACATCCATACATATGTACAATTATGCATAAAAAAGATTAAATAGTTTTTATAATTTTGTTTGTTAAAAATTTGAATAAATAATTGGAATGAGGATGTGCTTACCCATAAGTGCATGTGTTTGTTGAACGTTAATAAATGCGATGGAAATAGGCTGTTTGCTGATAGCTTTCAAAATGAATATTGCTCCAAACATGATTTCTGTATTTACATACATACATATATACATATGTACATACCAAGGCACATTAAACAGGTAGTATCAGTAGAGCAAAAACAACATTTGCGTGTATTTTGCTGTTGCTTCTGGTATCGAAAGTGTCAACAACTGTTCTGAATTTTTTCTTCTAAATCAAAGCGTGCCATGTGAAATACCAAAAATTATAAAAAATAAAAAATTGAAATTGGAAAAAATAAAAATTGATGCAACTTTCTTTCCTAGTAAATTTGTTTGCTTCTGGAAGCATTGATCCATCCTTTGCAAGGCCTGTAATCAGCGGTCGTGCTGCCGAGTTGGGCGAACGTTCCAAAAGCTGCTATTCAATCGCTTGTTTTGTATGGAAAAAGGTTTCACAAGCAAATGGATTTTAACAACTTATAATTTTCGTGAGAAAAAATTAAAAATATTTGACATTTTCGAGACCAAATAATTTGAAAATAAATCAAATCAGCTGCTCTACTGATACTACCTGTTCAATGTACCTTGGTACATACATATATTCTGAAGAGAAAACAGTTTTCACAACAATAAAAATAAACAAAAAAATATTCATCGGACTCGACTCCCTTATGCCGAATTTCCACTAGGCATTGAAATGACAAAAAATGTATACCATTTAAAATAATGCCACGTGGAAATGAATTTATGAACATTTTTTTATGTAATGACACGATTTTTTTTAAATGCCCGACTTTGTCATTTGTCATTTTTGCCATTTAATGCCTAGTGGAAATCTAGCATTACACTCGAAAAGTTCTTGAAACTGGAAAGTATAACGTAGTAGGTATTCACATCTTGTTTGTTAACTGTTTTTAGATTATTAGGGGTATTCTCTGAGTCTTGCAAATCCCTTGTACGGTGCACGGATTGCAAAGCTGTTCCATACGAAAACCGGATTTTACCGTGCAAGTTGTGCACCTCGCAAGGGCTTTGCAAGATTCAGCGAATACCCCTATTGTTCATCGGTTGTTGTTGTTGTTGTAGCGGCTACTAAGTCCGGCTCGCGTCGTCTTGTCCATCAAGTTGTCGTCCGGCTTAGCTAAGGTCGAGAAGAAGAGCAGACTGTCGAAGGTAACTCCAAGGATTTTTGGGTTATTCACCGTCGGAATCGGTTCGTCGTCGACGTGAATACTCAGCTGCAGTCTGAGCTCCTTCGTCCAGGTGGTAAAAAGGGAATTTCATAGGGGAGAAGGTTAGGCTCCTTGCAGTGAAGAAGCGAGAAAGCTCAGAGAGGCAACCGTTTACTTTCGAGCAGAAGTCATCAGATTCCATTCCCAAACGTCATTATCGAGCAGTTGTCAGCAGTGTCAAGAGACGATCGAGGTTCGCTCTGGTGGTCGAGAGAGCTTCGATGTGTAAAATTAAACAACAACAGGGAGAGGACACCACCCTGCCCTATCATCGATTTGTTGGTTTTGACTCTGAAAATGACTGACGAATATCGAACCTCAGATAATTATCACCTTTTGAGTCCCTGTGTGAGGGAGGAAGCCTCAATGTGTTCTAGTAGCGTAGAGTGGCTGACGGTGACAAACTCCTTTGACAGATCCAACGCTACTAGAACACTTCTCTCACAAGTGCGCTCTCGGTTATGACCACGAGTTATCTGGGTGTTTATGACGTTAAGTGCTGTTGTTGTGCTGTGCACTTTACGGAACCCATGCTATGCCGCATGTGTCTTCGCTACGGGAAAAAGGAGGGTTATCAGGCGATAAGACTCCTTTGTTGGCTGGTTTCCCCGGTTTAAGAAGTGGAAGCGCCCTCCCCGTTTTCCAGATGTCAGGAATGATGAGGGTGGCCATACACAACTGAGGACCTTAGTTAAATAATCTACTCCCGCAGGACCAAATTTTTTTAGCCTCAGCATGCAAGTTCCGTTGGAACCTATGGCTATGGAGGCTTTCGCGTTCCCGATGGCTACCTGAACTTCACCGCAGTTTGTGCAGCCTTCTGGTCACTATAGTGACAGATATAAGGCATGAACCAAAAATACAAGATCACCTAATCAAAGAAGCAAGAAAAAAGTATATTTCTGAGTGTTTTTGACATCTGCCTAAGAATGAAAACAAACAAAGAAAACGAAAAAGGCGCGGTGATTGAGTGCGATTAAATTGGTATTTATTATAAAATATACAAAGTGAAATTTGATGACAATTAGCAAAAAAAGTTCATAAAATATGGTTTTAATGATTGAAAGTGTTTTACAATCGCATATCATTACCACGGGTAGATTTTTCAATGCCAACGTTCTGGCCACAAACGTGCACCCACTTTTCACGCAAATTTACGCCTTTTGGCAAACCAAACATACGCACAAACTT
This sequence comes from Rhagoletis zephyria, assembly GCF_001687245.7. Classification (NCBI taxonomy): domain Eukaryota; kingdom Metazoa; phylum Arthropoda; class Insecta; order Diptera; family Tephritidae; genus Rhagoletis; species Rhagoletis zephyria. Next base: position 178,215 of record NW_016157401.1, on the reverse strand, counting down.
GTTCCGATCACACAGCACTTTATTTTATATCATAAATATGTAATAAACCAAAATTTATAATTAAAATCGCTGCAGAAAACACATTCAATCGCTCAAAAATCACTACGAAGAGGTAGAAGACGGTGTAAACAAAACCGAAAAACGTCAAAAACGCTACGAAAACTTTTTTCTGAAAATCGATTACAAATACAACGATGGCTGATTAGGTGATCTGTAGTCGTTGGTTCATGGATATAAGGTGTGTACTCGTATTGAGAGGACAAAATTCTCCTGCAGCAAAAGTTCTGAGAAGTTAGCAGCATTCGCTCTCAAAGAGACGAAATATCAACAAAAGTACGAGAACGCAAAATTTGCAAAAACTTGCAACCTTCGAAACACATGAACCAAAAAGACAAGATCACGCGGGCAGGAGAGTAGCCCGTTAGAATCGCATTAAGGAAAAAAGTTGAACGATTTTGACATTAGCCGTTTATTTACATTTCTTCGTTGTTTACAATTTGGTGGTGGCTTTTTACTGCAATTTTCTTCATTTTCGCTTGTGACAACGTGTGTACACATAAGATAAAGAATAATTTAACACAACGGCATGATTTTTAGAAGAATTTGCATAATAAAAATGATTTTTCATGCGTTCAACAATTTCGCGGTTTTCTCCGTTCTCTTCGTTGTTTACTTCTTACAGCAAAGATGGCGTCGAGATTTCGGGTTTATGTATTCGTATTGGTATGTATATGTATACCCTGCAATACAAGATTTCATAGAACTCTGAAAGGTTTCACAATTTTTTTAAAGAATTTTCTCCAAGAAATCGTACAGAAATTTCTGTACTAGTTCTTGTCAACCGCTTCATATGTTTTTAAAGATTCCTAAAATAATCGTAACAAATTTCCGATACTCTTAAAGATTTCGGTAGCATTTGTTTGCAGGGTATATATTTACGTATATGTGTATGTATACGCGAATATGTAAACAAAGCAAAACAGACGATAATTTGACACAAGCGTGCCAAGGCGAATTTATATAAGGTGGTGTTACTAGCTCAGCTGATTTTGTGTATGTGTTTCGCCGCACGGCTTCCGTTATCAAATTGACAAATTTTGTTTGAATTTCTACACATAAGGAGCGTTCCTTATCTCCCAGAAATAGTCAGAAAAAGTCCGAAGTAGTCAGATTTAGTCCAAAAAGCGTTCCTTAACTCGGAAATGACAGCTAAAATGAGAGAGCAACACCCAGTGAGAGTGACTCTCATCAGTCCGAAGTAGTCAGATTTAGTCAGAAGAATTTTTTCTGGCAAAATCGTGAAAAGTGTCAAACTCAACTAAATTTAAATTAACGGAAACTAAGAATATGCAAAAAGTGAGAATAATCTAAAAAGTAAAAAAAGTGAATTGAAATTGGAAGGAGGCAAAAAATAATTGATATAGTAAGTGTTTATTGTGCTTGTGCTTGTGGGAATGTGTTTTGTACATACATTTCCATTCTTATTTGACGTTAGCTTTGTTGTTGCCATTCTTTGGACTAAAAATTTGATTTTATGCGTTCCTTTACTTTTCCTGTTATTCTCTTTTAGTGAGCGCATTTTGCTTACGCTCTGGCATTTTGACATTTTTCAGATTTTAGTCCAAAAAGATAAGGAATGAACCTATTCTCTTACAGATTTTGACAGTTTATGCCGCCAAAGCAAAAACAAAATACATGTAAATTTTTGTTTTTGTACTCCTGCTATCACCTTATATTAATTCGCCTTGGAAGAAGCATAGCTTCTATCCATGAACGAAAAACACAGCTTCTATCGATATCACCTTTGGTTTGAGAAAAAAGTTAACTCTTTGGGGCATTTGTATGCTCTTAAAACAACAACAACAAGACGGTACAATGAAAACGTTGTCGCAAACAAAATGGCTCAATTTGATTGGTCAAAAATCAGCTGGTTTGAATTCGTTGCATACATTTTTGTTGTTGTTTTGCCGATATGTGTGCGGCAAAAGCTGAGAGTAGGGCAATTTTTATCAATTTATTAATGCCGTAAAGCATGCGATGCCAATGTAGAGTCTTCTATTCAAAATCACAGAGTCAACTTAGATGTCAGTCAAAAGCATCGCTGTGATGCAGAAGAGAATTTCTATCTGGCGGGGTAATCGTACTGAAAACTAGCTTAATGCAACTCTGCTCCAAGGCGTGGTTTGGAACAATGCTGTCAATTGCATTTCTCACTGCAAAGCAAATTCACAACTGTCAACTCATTGTTCTTCGCCATATTCTTTGTTTACCCGTTGCCACAAATGTCATTCTGCGGAAATGCGCATTCTATCGTTCTTGTTTAAGTGTTGGGAGGGCACCTGGTTTTAGAAACATCCAACCAACGTCGGACAACTCAAAATGTCCACACACACAAAGGCGGATTATCCTTTATGCGTAGATTCTCCCTCCATTTGGCCACCTCACTTGCGTCCTTGGGGAACGAAAAAAGCCGCCTCTCGCTATTTTCGTTAATGCAGTTTTTTACACGGCACTTTCGCTCACGGCTCATTTTTATAAAGCTATAAAGTTCACGTAATTACGTAATATAATCACACTTTTGTTTACAAAAATCTCGAACGAGTTCTCCAGAACGATTCACGATTCAGACGAATCACTAAAGAACGATTTAATTTACGATTTAAAGAACGATTGTAATGTAAATATGTGCAAAAGGTACTTGCTTGCTTTTTCGTTTAATTAATTAATTGGAAATGGGAATTACTGTTACAAGGAATGGGATATTAGTTGTGTTTTTTTACAAATTATCCAGTAACTTGCCAACAACTCTCCAGTAACTTTATTTCTAAGAATTCGCTCTCATAGAAAAAATTTACAAAAAAAGTACGTGAACGCTTTTCCAGTAATAATTTGCAAGTTTCGAACAGCTGATAAATTGTTTGTTTATTCGCAGCATATTCCTAATAAAACGATATATTTTATATTTAAATATGTTTATTTTGTGAATTTCCACAATGAAAAGCCACAAACAGTTTCCTTATTAGTTTAAATTTCATCCAGCAACATGCGATCAGCTGTTTTTCGTACTGGCAAATTCTTACAAGTAAAAATTTATCCGTAAAATCCAGTAATTACAACTTTCGCTCTCTCAATTTCCCCTACTTTGCAAGTTTTTGCGTACGAACGAAAACGCCAAAACATGAAAATTCGTAAAAACTTTTACTGGGGTTACTGGAAATTAGTAAAAAAAAACGCAATTATATGGGACCGGACCAAATATCGGTTTGGACCAAATGCAACAGGGTGAAACCAGTGATTATCAACCTATACTTCCGGTAGTGCATTCCGGTGACGTCCTGTAGTGCATTCCAGTGGAAGTTTTCCATCTATGCTTTATGCACATATTCGCAATGAAATTTTTAGAAAATGCGTTGTGGCAACTCTGATTGCATTTGTTTTTTCCCACGATGTATTCTATCATTCTTGGTTTTTTCCTTCCATTTCGTAAGTAATTTCGGTATTTTTCGCTGCGGCCGCATGTATATTTAATAGATTCTTTCATTTGCATGTTGAAAATAAAGAAAACAGCATACCGCAATATACATATACAACCTGGTAAATATTTATTCGCTCAAATTTGTATTAAATTCTATGTTAAATTCATTACTACTTTTATGATGATTCTTTGCAGCAGTTGAAAAGTGTCATGAACGTAGTCTCGGTGGGAGGGAGGATAGTGATTGTTTATGTAAATGGTGCATAATTTTGATATACCTTTATGGAGGAGTTATTAAAAGCAATTTGGTGGAGCATATAAATCATTTTACGGAAATAGAATTGGGAAAATATACTAGACGGATTGATGCCTTAAGTGCTCGTAATTGTTCGGAAGTTCTTATACGATAGCATTTTTCTGGCATACATATGCGGGCGTCGGGCGTACTTACTTCATTAATGCCACACTCAATTTTATCAGCGGTCGAAATCGATATTGTCTATAAGAGGATTCAGTAAAAAATTAACAGGAAAATACCCGCATATGATTAAAATATTTATCTTTGGCTACTTAGTTAATTAATTTTTAACCATGAACACTGCACCTTCGGGGCCGGAGGTGATATCACAACGCAAGCGTGTTGGCAGACCACCTAAACCCACACAGTCCAGGCAGTCAAATAGCGAAGGGTCAGTTGAGGAGGAATCTCCAAGTACTTCAGAAACTGCTATGAGTAAAAAAGATGTCGACGATATACTTGTAGTTGATGGCGCTGCTCTGGCAATATCGCCGCCACTGGTAAAAGACACAACCGATGCATGTAATTCCCGTGTGCCTGCTGCTCCAACTACTAGTGGCGAGTGTCGTCGAAGTTCGCGTAAAAAAATCATAAAGTTTGATGTTAGAGATTTATTGAATAAACATCGAAAGCCACATAAAATTCAAATAGAAGCGCGTATCGATTCAAATGCACCACAAACGCCAAAATCCACTGCACCGGGTTCAATGGGAAGTGGTAGTGCTAGTGGAACTTCAGTCCCTGCATCCAACTCTGATTTGAGTAGTAAACAAAAGGCATTTATGGAAAAATCAGCAATATTTCGCCGCATATCAATATCGGAAAAACAAAATCAGCTAAATGCACCTCCACTACCCCCACCCCTGTCAGCAGTACCGAAAATGAGTATGCTGGGCACAATTAACAGAAAAAGTAATGCTGACGTCTTGTCCGCGATGGATCCGGCAAAAATAGCACAGGCACGCCGACTTAGTCGCACACAGGAAATATTCAATGCCAGTCTAATGAAATCGAAGCAAAATTCCAGTCTCATTGTCGCACAAATAGAGAGCAGTAGTTGTAGTTCGAGCAGTGGTTTGATAAGCCAAAAGGTGTCCACACCTCCCCAGCAGAGAAAGGCCACAAGTGAGTTAAAATCAACTACTCCACTCATTCGCTCATTTACTTCAATAGTGTCATAATCCAAAAATACAAATAGGTATTGAGTTTATGTTGTACAAAAATTTCATAGATGCATCGATTACCAGTAGAAAAAAATATGTATACATTTTAACTATAAGAGGAATGTAAATTCAAAACTTTAAAGCTGTTGTTCTCGAGCTTGTTTTTCTTTTTTTTGACTTATGACACTATTAAAGTAAATGAGCGATATGTGCACTAATAATGAGAGTCATACATAAATATTGATGATTTCTGAAATAAAGATACAACTCAAAATTAAAAAAAAGAAAACTTCAAAGACATGATCCACTTAGCAGCAAACCCCTTACGGTTTATTTCAATTTTGAGTAGTTTCGTTATTGCAGAGTACCATCGATATGTACAGTAGCCCTCACAACAGATTATATGTGCTAGCACTGCTGTAACTATACCATAATCTACGTTTATAAATATATTTGTGTACGCCAATGTATACATTTCACAAGATCATATGCATCTACATTCATACATATGTATACATTAGTGTGTATGTATGTGCATATGTAATTATGTACATACCTAGTAGGAATTGTTATCACGAAAATTTCGTTTACGATCCAACGAAATCATATATCTGAACGTAAGCAAATGGATAATATCGTAGAACCAGAGATATTAAATGAAAAAAAATGGGTTTCCTGTATTCTAGTGGAAGAAATAAGACATTCATTCTTCCATTATCTCGACTGATTATTGCAGATACTTGGTTAACGCGGAATGGGTACGATATGTAGTAGCAGATCTCATTTACCTAGATCAAATTATTACATTTAAATGAGATCGAATATTTTTTTTTTATATATGTATGTATAATGTATATATGGTTATACATAGTTTAAATTTGGAACATTGGAAAGTAAATTTGCTAAGTTCAAAAGAGGCACAGGAAATTCGATTAGCGCAAAAAACAGGGACGGTAATCATTATGAGTAAAATAATTTAAATCAGCAATTAATCAATATTCTATGATTTTTATTTTTTCGCTTAAAAATAAAAATTGTTATTGATTTGTATTTTTCGATCACAAATAATGATTATCTTATGAATTTATATTTTTTTCGCACAGGATGTTAATTATTTTTCAGTTGGTTACTTTTTTTGTGTGCCGGTGTTACCTTTGATAATAAAAATCATAAAGTAATCACTATTTTTGAGTGAAAAATCAAGGAATTTCTTTTGAGCGAAAAACAAAGCAAATATTAATTATTATTTTTAATTTTTATTGGTTAAACCGGAAAAATAAAAATCATTGTAGAGTACAGTAGGACGTATGAAAACAAATATCTATGTGAGTTGTAATTCTTTTGGTTAAATTAAAATAAAATAATAATGAGTATTTTTCGTTCCTGGGTTTTTCTACTGTAAAATTTAAAAACATGTGAGCTAGTCATTTTTGGTTAAAAAAAGAAAAAAATAATAATGGGGCCATTCCATTGTGACTGTTGGGACATTTTACTCCAGAATGTGATCAATTGTGAATTATAACTATGTCGTCGGAACTTATACAACAGCGAAATATATTTTTTAAAATAGAACTAGAACTAATGTAGAGAAATTGCTTTAACATAAATACCAAACGATTTCTTAGTTTTACGTAACTATCATTTGAATTAATGTGACTGGTGGGACACTAAAAAGATTTATTTTACCCTTGTGTACTCAAAGACGCAAAGAAATAATACGCTTTCGAAATGAGATTCGACTTTAGGGGTTAGAGCATGAACAGTTTTTTTTTTTTTTTGGCAACAGTAGAAGTATACTAATAGCATATTTTTTCTAAAAAATTTACCATTGCTATATATCCAACACACAAACAATTTTTATTCAAAGCTTTTTCGATGGATGTTCATTGTATTTCGTTCATTCAAAAATTTTGCATCTATTTTACATATTGAATATATCTTGAGCATAAAAAACAATTGATGCTTGTACCGTTTGTTATGGTGTGTAAATGCACACAACAACCAACTACAACACCTTGGGCAAGCAAAGTTAGAGTAGTCTAGTATTAATATCGCTAAAAACCGCTATAAGAGATTTAACAAAAACAAACTTCAATTATTCCATTAGTGTGCGTTTTTCCATTATTTTCTATTCCTTTTAATCGCTATTTGGAATTGACTTAAAAAAGTGTGTATATCTCATGCTAAGGCAGCCCCACCATCGAAATCTAACCTTTATCAACCCATTATTTGTTGAGTGCTGCGTGTTTCGTACGTAAACAGATCGATTTAGGGCATTCCAAACATCCATGATAATCATGTCTAGAAAAATTTGTTATTCTGGATCAATGCAATTTAGCATGATTTTTTCTATAAAAAATTCTCGAGTATACTTTACCTGGAAAAAAATGCGTATAACCGACGAAAAAAAAAAAAATAAATATTAGAAATCAACGCGATTTTAAACCACTTCAAACTTTCCCATTATTATAGTAAAATTGAATGGAGCAGTCTTATCGAAGGATTCAATTTCTTAGTAAACCCAATAGATGGATTTTTGGAGACAAGTATTTTGGAACGGTTTGATAAACGCTGCTCTGGAGGTTGTTTCTGTTTATTATGTTATTCACTCGATTTTTATTAAATTGCTTATTCTATATTCACTTATAAACAGCAAAATATAATTGTACTAATATGTTAAAACAAATATTTTATGTATTTAATAGATGTATCTACCAAACGCAAAAGCATTCCCAACTCTTTGTCTGCGTCTGTGCAAAATGTGGACGTACAGAGTAGCACACCAGAAACTGGCGTACAAAAGCGTCGCGGACGCCCGCCGAAAAATAAAGCACCCTTGGCACAAACTAAAAACAAAATAACTGTTGTTGGCAAAAATCTAGATCAGCAGAAGTATAAATCGCTAGAAGATGTAACCAAAGAGTTGGAAAAGAACGATGCTGTTAGGAGAGCAAATCTTAGTAATGCTACAAATTGGAAAGAGTATAAAGCCACCTTAAACCGTGTCAGTAATTCAGCGAAGGCTAGCCAAATCATGGCGAGTAGAGTGCAAAAACCGCTTCAACAGGAGAAAAAACCCACATTTCAGAATGAAGATGTAATTTTAGAGATATCGTCAACTTCATCTGCATCTGATCATGAAATTCAGCAAGAGACAACGAGTTCAACGACTAATGCACAAGAATCACCGCCGCGAAATTTCGCATCTGTATGTATTTTACAAGAAAGTCCAAGTGTGTGCGAAGTCACTGATGCAGATGAATTTATTGTTGCCGCTGTTGAAGAAATAACAACTGAAAATTCTCAATCGGCCAAGTCCATATCTTTAGAACCCGGAGACATTACTACAAGTGCACAAGACGTAGCAAATGTAGTAGTAGTAGGAGATGAACAGAATACTATAAATATCAACTTGAATATGGATATTAGTAAAGAAACAGAAATTGCATCAAATTCATTCTCAGAAGTGACATATAGAGAATCATATGGCAGTCGCAAATCGAGCGGTTCAGAATCGGAAAGTGGCTCCGACCGCAGTAATAAAAGCTATAAAAAAGGCGATAAACTGCGCATTTCGGTGAAGCGTCTAACAATGCCGCAAGATGAGTGCGTTTCAACCATATCACTGTCCTCAGCGTCTAACAGCTGCAGTGATATCGTAGTAGGCAGTAGCGCCAATAACAGCCGCAACAACAATAGTGGCGAGAATAACGGTGCTACAACCGAATCAAATACCGTAGCAACAAGTAAGGCCCTCCCCACAAGACGATCTCATCGTATACCTAGAAGAAGTACCGCTAATAAATCCAAAAGCAGCGAATCTGATTCAGATTCAAAAATTTCTTCAAATGAAAGCTTTGATACAAAAATTCAGATGAAAATTACTGAAAAAGAAACGGAGAAAAAAGGTGGACTGCCAGTTGAGTTGAGTGTGCTAAAGAATGACGGTAAAACGGACATTGACTTCGAGCTATCAACCGTAGATGAAAACAACGTTACAGTTAAAGCAATTGAAAATATTGTTGATGCGGTACAAGTTGAAGAAAGGCAATTGGCGAAAGGGGCAGCACAAAATTCCATTGTTGAGGTGTCCGCTGTTCAAGTAAAGGAGACCTCCCTTGCTTGTATCATCAACGTTAAAGATCTCGTAGAACGAGTCGAAGATGGGCGCAAGGAGTATGAAAAACAAGTCAGTGGCACGTGCGCATTATCACAGGTGGTTGTTCCTTCTACTTCGAATGAAACCAAGAAAGAACGAATTACTTTGCCAATAAAGAAACAAGCGAGTAAATTCAAAATGTACGAAGAAGCAGTTCATAATGTAGCGGCTAATGTCGAAACAAGCACGTTATTGGATATACTAAAGACTGTCAAACAGAATGATTTGACAATGGGAACGACCGAAGGTACATTACAAAAAGAAGCTCAGGTGGAGATTCCAACAGCATGCCAGCAAATGCAATTAAAAACATTGGTTAATAAGGAAGAAAAAATTGAAACGAATTGCGCAGCGAATGAAACACATACAAGTAAAGAAATGTTGATCGACACCAAGACGTTGATTGCAAGTGAGCATCCTAGTGACACAAATGTGGATATAACAAGTTCCAGGATACAGGAAATGTCGCCAGATAGGAAAGTGCGAACAGACGAAAAGTTTGAAGCAACACTTGAAATCCTTCCAGTTGAAAGCCTCACAGATCAGAGGCAGCTCGCTGTAGTGAAATTTGATTCTTTGAAGGATGCAATATCGGAAGTGTTGGCGGAACGTGCGTCTCCAGCCGCGCAATCGCCGGAAGGTTCAACTGCGACAGAAGCCATTCCAGACAATTCATCAGCTGAAAAATTAAAATCGCATACCGCCGACAACGAAACCATTTTGTCGGATTTTTCTCAAGAAGGTTCACGTGCATCGAAAAGCTCTACAAAGGTTTGCAATGTTTTAAATCTCACTGATAACTTGGAGTCGCAGTCTATAACGAATGAGGCTGCAACTGGTCAAGTATTGGATGAGAGTAGCATGGGAGGAGTATCACCAACAACGGATTCACAGCCATCAGGCGATGAACAGACAAAAGTTGCCACCAAGAAGACACCGTCTCCAACACCTTCGGAAAATTCCATAGGATGTTATTCAAAAAAACCGACCCGACGATATGAGAGACGTTCACAACGGGGCGATGTATCTGCTCATAAAACGCTGGAAGAAACATTTGCTGAAATAGCTGCAGAAAGTAGCAAAGCAGTTTTAGATTTGAAAGCTAAAAAAGTAGAAGTTCCGAAAGAAAGTAGCGCAATGATAACCGCCACCCTGAGCAATGCTGTTGAACTGGAAAAAAGTGCAGAAAAAAGTAGTTCTTCTGATATTCCTGCCAATGTGGTGGATGTAAATAAATGTAAGACCACTGATAATGCAACTTTAACTATGACTATCGAGGCGAATCGAACTCCGTCCCCTAAATTAGAGGATGATAAGGTTCTCACAACAACTTCAACACAATCTAACTCATCCCCTAAATTAGAGGATAATAAGGTTCTAACAACTTCAGCACAAAATATTGAGGAAGCTACAGCAAAAGTTACATCCCCAGAAATTAACTCCAAAGCGGATTGCAGTTTTTCCAAACTGCTGTCAGTGCTAGATGACGGTGACAGTAATTCAAATCATTCATCTCCATCACGTCGGCGAGGCAGGCAGAGAAATAAAAACGATAAAGATATTAATAAGTCTTCTCCAAGCATAGAAGCGACTAAAGAAGTGCCCATAGAAGGACCGAGTGATACAATTACAAATCTCGCTTTAGAGTGTAAATCTCTTTTGATACCAGCACCAGATTCACATACGGCTAGTAAGCAGAAGCTTATCAATATGGCGTCCTCCGCGCCAGAAGGCAATGTATTGAAAATAACGGAACATAATTTGAGGCCGGAAAGTGTAACGCAAATCGTAGAACCGCCGGAAAGTATTCCATTGGAGGAAGAATTTGCAAATGCAGCTGAGACCGAAATCGTTTTGGAAACTGCGATCATAGCAGATATTCAGGATGACCAGGCTGAAATGGCTGAAATCACAGTGGAAACAACGGAGTTTGAAATACCAGAGAATCAGGAGAGCCAAGACGCTAATGCTTCTGCAAGCATCTCTACTGTTACATCAGGTGAAGTGTCTCCCAAAGGTACAAAGGAACGGAAAGAAAAAATAAAATCTCGTAAGCACAAAAAAGAAACAAATTCCAGCAGCAGTGAAGCTCATCAAGCTAAAAATTCTAAATTGGAGAGGCAGATGGAGGAGCTGCCGAAATCTTTGACGTCCTCAGAAGACTCACCTAAAAACGCTACAGAAAATGCATTGCAAAATGAAACAAGAATTGAGCCAACTGCTGCGACCAAGGAGGACAAGGCTGCTACAACATCGACAAAGGAGGACCAATCGGCCGATATTAAAATATGTGCTGACAATTGCGAAGGAAAAGCACAGAAAGCGGACAATCAAATGGTGGAACAGCGCTCACAATCCGAAACCCCGCTTGCTAAGCCGAAAAAGGAGAAGAAACGAAAGAACACAAAACAATATTCCGACGATAAACTAGGCGACATAAAAGATCTCAACTCCTCCACTGAAGAGACCAAAATTCTAGAGAGTAAAGGAAAAAACAACGAAGCAGGAGATGTAGTGGGAAAAACGCGAAAACCACGAAAAGGAAAAACCGCACAGGAACCAATTAAGAAGGGTAACACTAGTGATGGTGATGCGGTTTCGGAGAGCGTAGCTGTTGAAACGGAAAGAAAAGAAGAAATTTTAGCGAAAGCCCCTCCCAAAAAACGCCTTTTGAAAATGCAAATGCAACTTGAAGAAAAGTCTGCGTCTGCTTGTTATTCTGTCAGTTCTGAGTTGGCAACTACCAGTGCGGCTGACGTTGAAACGAAATCGCCATCTGCAAAGAAATCTGTAACTGAAACCGGCAAGACAAACGAATCATCGCATAAAAAAACGAATAAGGGCACGCAAGCGTCTGATGATAAAAAACGTACGAGTTTTGAGAGCCAACAGGAATCATCCGTGGAAGAGGAGAGCCGCTCAGCAACATCTACACCCTTAGCCAAACGGTTTAAACACCAAAAGTCGTTAGAAAAAACACCAGAGGATAAAGCGAAGTCAAGCAGCAAAAGAAAACCAAAATTGGATCTATTAAGCGATAGCGCAGAGAAATCGGATACAACGAAGCCCGAAATCAAAGATAAAGACAAACCTTTGTCGGCTTCGAAAAAATCGGAAAAGAAGAAATCTTTAGCTACTGAAGAATCTGCAAGCAACGAATCGGGCCAGAAAATGGAAGACAAAAATGCGAAGAAAAAGAGACAAAAGAAACTCAAGGAAGCATTTGAGGCTGCTCTAAAAGATGCTTTACTTAAATCTGAAGATCATACCGATTCCCCTCAAAGCAGTGTCAACGCTGCAGCAATTGACGTTCCATCGATTACGGAAGATCGGGTAGAGCAGTCGCCGCCTGCTGCAACTGCTGTTGCAGCAGACCAACAAGTTTCAACTACGGAAACTATTGAGAATCAACCACCTGAACCAATTATTGCTAACGAGCCAGAGGAGGAACCGGATCCATTAAAAGATATTGAGAAGTTTATCGAAGATGGTGTAAACCTGCTTAAGCGCGGTTATAAGATCGAAGATGACAGTGTCGATGAAGTTATTTGTCCGAAGACCATTACAAAACAAGATGATTTCAATTCTGAAATAACAAAGCAAGTAGAAGAAGCAACAGGCGCTTCAAATTCTCCCGTTGTGGAGGGTATGATAACACCCAATGAAAGCATATCTGGCGAGGTAACACCGCCTGATAAATCTTTTGAAGAACCACATTCTGCCCAGAGTCCAAATATTTATTATGAAACGCCAGCTGATACCCCAGTTTCTACACCAACAACAACGCCACCACCAAAGAGTCCTTCGTATGATTCATCATTTGATGAAATATCTGGTGTGCGACGTTCACATCGCATTAAACTAATAACTAAGACACCAAAAGCACTTGTGGGTCGCGGCTTGGTGCGCGAGAAGGAACGTTTTTCCATAAAAGACGATGTAGAAATGAAGACACATTATAGTCTGGATGATCACCTTACGGATTTGGCGCAAGTAGAGGCAAAGAATGCAAAATTCCTAAAAGAAATGGAGGAGCGCTTGAGCAATTTTCACGTTATTAAAGAGAATGAGTACAAGTGCGAGCGTGTGATAAGTAGAGAAGCACGTAAAATGGTGTGCGATTGTTTTTTAACATCCGAGGAGGAAGTGCGCGGCGAATTGGGATGTGGCGACGATTGTTTGAATCGTCTGCTTATGATAGAGTGCGGTCCTGATTGCAATGTAAAAGATCGTTGTACAAATAAACGCTTTCAGAAACTTTTATGTTCGCCGTGTCGTGTTTTTCGAACCGAAAAGAAAGGATTCGGCATAATGGCTGACATTGAAATATTACCGGGGGAATTTATTATGGAATACGTCGGTGAGGTGATCAATGGCGATGAGTTTGAACGGCGACGTATTGTCTATTCACAGGATAAGAACCGTCACTATTATTTTATGGCATTGCGTAGCGATGCTATAATAGATGCTACAATAAAAGGTAACATCTCTCGCTTTATTAATCATTCTTGCGACCCAAACGCGGAGACCCAAAAATGGACTGTAAACGGTGAACTGCGTATAGGTTTCTTTAGCCGGAAGTCCATTATGCCAGGTGAGGAAATAACGTTCGACTATCAGTACCAACGTTATGGAAGAGAGGCCCAACGCTGTTATTGTGAATCGGCAAACTGCCGCGGCTGGATAGGTGAAGAGCCCAACTCGGACGAGGGTGAACAAATCGACGATGACAGTGACGCCGATAATTTGGCAGATGGCAGCGACGAAGACGAGAGCGATGATAGCATTGGTGATGGCGAAGATGCACATAAGAAATTAGACGTCGATGGAACTGCAAACAAATCAGCATTTGGTGGTGAAGATGACAAATTAAAGTTGGAAGAGAAACTGGATGGCTCGGGAAAAGAAAAGAAGAAAAAATTGGGTGAGGATGAATACAAAGAAGAGGATGATGATACGAAGATTAAGTTGAAAAAATTGTCTGGCAAGTCCATGGATAAGGCGTCCCGCAAAAAGAAACAAAATAAAGAAAAGAAAGAGAAGAGGCTGCGCAAAGCAGTTTCAGGCAAACCAAGTAAAACATCCCGCTATTTGGAAGATCCAGACATCGAAGACGAAGTCAAGTTCCTTAGTCGTGGTGGGCTACGAAACCAGTCAGATACATTGCGGTTTTCGCGTTTGGTTGTACGCGCTAAATTGCCACAGACACGTCTCAATCTGCTGAAAATCCTGCGCAACGCCGAAGTGCCTTGCCGCCGGCTATTTTTGGACTACCATGGCCTTCGATTGCTGCATGGTTGGATGTGCGAAGACGGTGGTGATATGGCTATACGTCTGTCGCTCCTAGAGGCATTGGAGAGTTTGCCCATAGCGAATAAGACTGTACTCACTGATAGTAAAGTTTATCAGAGTGTACGAAATTGGTGCGGCAATTCGGTGCCAGACAATAGCGGCACGGCTGGCAATACCTCGTCTCCAAGCGACGAGTCATCTAAGGAAAGCTCAAGTAGCAACTCGCAACCAGAAATTGTCAGTGGTCAGGAAGTACCTTCAGAACTACAAAAATTGGCTATTAAATTAACCACTGTGTGGAATAGTTTGCCAGAAATCTTCCGCATACCCAAACGTGAACGCATCGAGCAAATGAAAGAGCATGAGCGGGAGGCGGATCGACAATTTGCTGAAGCATCTGTCGACAACAGTCGATCTGTGCTAGGCGATCGTTATCAGCGTGATCGATTTGGACGTGGTCCGACTACTTCCCGTTACACGAAACCAAGTTTTAGCAAAGATAACCGAAACGGTAACATATCCACGGTTGGCTCAATGTCGGTGAACGATCCACGGCGACGTACTACAGCAGATAGCAATAACGTAAGCAACGACAACATGAAGCACTTGTCGAAAGAGCAGCGGCGTGAAATGTTTGCAGCTAAGGTAAGAAAGAGTTGAAGTGAAGATCTGCAAAGAAATNTACCCAAACGTGAACGCATCGAGCAAATGAAAGAGCATGAGCGGGAGGCGGATCGACAATTTGCTGAAGCATCTGTCGACAACAGTCGATCTGTGCTAGGCGATCGTTATCAGCGTGATCGATTTGGACGTGGTCCGACTACTTCTCGTTACACGAAACCAAGTTTTAGCAAAGATAACCGAAACGGTAACATATCCACGGTTGGCTCAATGTCGGTGAACGATCCACGGCGACGTACTACAGCAGATAGCAATAACGTAAGCAACGACAACATGAAGCACTTGTCGAAAGAGCAACGGCGTGAAATGTTTGCAGCTAAGGTAAGAAAGAGTTGAAGTAAGATCTGCAAAGAAAAATGCATTTTTTTCCTCCACCCAATTTGTAGGTGGCTCGCGATGAGGCCGAGAAACGTATGGCTGAGGAGCGTAGAGAGTTTGAAACAAAGTGTCGTTTCTTTGGATTAGACCCCAAAAAGACGCGTCCACAGGATGTTCCCTTCTGTGTAGACCCATCAACAGGTCAGTGGTATTCCGTAGCTAGACAACCGATACCGACCCCACCATGCTATGCACACGTACAGGTGCATCCAAAACCCAAGTCTACAGATCCAGCTGACTACAAGCTACCTACGGTTGTTTCGAGCTTGCCGCACCAGTGGAAATATGCGATCACCGCACTAGGCCAAATATATTACTATCACGCTAAGCAACGAATTCCACAATGGCATCCACCAACACCGGAGCAATTGCGTGCTGATGCCGAAGGGGCAGAGAGTTCGGACAGTGAGTCCTGCGAGGAAGCAAAATTGGTGAACGAAAGCAGCGAAGAGGATGAAGTTCTGATGGGTAATAGTTAAAAAAAAATCATTTTTTTTGTCATTTTTGCACAAAATATGCTTCTTTGTTTTANGCTAGACAACCGATACCGACCCCACCATGCTATGCACACGTACAGGTGCACCCAAAACCCAAGTCTACAGATCCAGCTGACTACAAGCTACCTACGGTTGTTTCGAGCTTGCCGCACCAATGGAAATATGCGATCACCGCACTAGGCCAAATATATTACTATCACGCTAAGCAACGAATTCCACAATGGCATCCGCCAACACCGGAGCAATTGCGTGCTGATGCCGAAGGGGCAGATAGTTCGGACAGCGAGTCCTGCGAGGAAGCCAAATTGGTGAACGAAAGCAGCGAAGAGGATGAAGTTCTGATGGGTAACAGTTAAAAAAAATCTTTTTTTTTTGTAATTTTTGCACAAAATATGCTTCTTTGTTTTATTTTTTTATTTTTTAAGGAATGGATGAAGCCCAGTTGAAGGCTTTTATTGATAAGAAAGTGGAACATCGTCGAAACAAGCGCTACAACCGTTTGGTCGATGAGCGTCCTATTAGTGTAAGTATTGAAGTCATTTAATGAATAAGAACCACTACGATACATATAACCGTGATTTACTATCACTACAACGGACCAACACTCATTGCGACAGTTTAAAAATAACAGTAGCCTTATTGACCTCTATGCCACCTTATGAAATTAACCTATATTTGCAGCCTCGCAAAGAAGAGGATCGCATTTATAATCAAATGGAGATGCGCAAATACAAAGAAAACAAGGAGAAAATACGAAAACGTAAAGAAGAAATTCGGCGCAAGCGCGCTGAAGCTCTGAAGGCAGCTGCCAGTGGCGGAATAAATCCAAGTGACATTGGAGAAAATCCAACCGCCGATAGCATTGCTACAAAAATCAAAAATGGCAATAATTCTGATGATCCAGATGGCGCGATACCAATACAAGACTATTTGTTGTCATCCGATGAAGAGGAAATAATGAAGGCAGAATGCGATAACAGTCCACTATTGGACAAAATTGTACAAGGCGACAAAATTGTCGACGAATTGGATGCACTTACCACAAAACGTGCGCTCAAGCGTCCTTTGCCTCCACATCGTGACCTCAGCGCACAGCCAGGGCCGAGTAATGCTGCCGTTAGTAGTAGTGTTATTAGTAGTGTTGGTGCTGCTGGTGGTAGTAGTGAGCATAAACGCCGAAAATCGGATAAAAAGGAGAAGAGGTTTGTTGTTGGCAGTTTATGCTATTTGCACTTATACATATACATATATATACTAACGATCTGTATTCATTTAATTTTCGTTTAGCAAAAAGAGCAAGGACTCAGACTCTAAGTATCGTCGAAATAAAGAAAAGTTCCGTTGCGAAATAGCCGGGATTATTGTGCAACATTTAAAACCATATCGTAAGGAGTCATGTTCTATGGGTCGTATACAGAGCAACGAAGATTTTAACCACCTAGCACGAAAAGTTAGTGTTGGACATGGGTTTTTCCAATTTTTTATCNTTTTTATTTTTTAAGGAATGGATGAAGCCCAGTTGAAGGCTTTTATTGATAAGAAAGTGGAACATCGTCGAAACAAGCGCTACAACCGTTTGGTCGATGAGCGTCCTATTAGTGTAAGTATTTAAGTCATTTAATGAATAAGAACCACTACGATACATATAACCGTGATTTACTATCACTACAACGGACCAACACTCATTGCGACAGTTTAAACTCTATGCCACCTAATGAAATTAACCTATATTTGCAGCCTCGCAAAGAAGAGGATCGCATTTATAATCAAATGGAGATGCGCAAATACAAAGAAAACAAGGAGAAAATACGAAAACGTAAAGAAGAAATTCGGCGCAAGCGCGCTGAAGCTCTGAAGGCAGCTGCCAGTGGCGGAATAAATCCAAGTGACATTGGAGAAAATCCAACCGCCGATAGCATTGCTACAAAAATCAAAAATGGCAATAATTCTGATGATCCAGATGGCGCGATACCAATACAAGACTATTTGTTGTCATCCGATGAAGAGGAAATAATGAAGGCAGAATGCGATAACAGTCCACTATTGGACAAAATTGTACAAGGCGACAAAATTGTCGACGAATTGGATGCACTTACCACAAAACGTGCGCTCAAGCGTCCTTTGCCTCCACATCGTGACCTCAGCGCACAGCCAGGGCCGAGTAATGCTGCCGTTAGTAGTAGTGTTATTAGTAGTGTTGGTGCTGCTGGTGGTAGTAGTGAGCATAAACGCCGAAAATCGGATAAAAAGGAGAAGAGGTTTGTTGTTGGCAGTTTATGCTATTTGCACTTATATACATATACATATATATACTAACGATCTGTATTCATTTAATTTTCGTTTAGCAAAAAGAGCAAGGACTCAGACTCTAAGTATCGTCGAAATAAAGAAAAGTTCCGTTGCGAAATAGCCGGGATTATTGTGCAACATTTAAAACCATATCGTAAGGAGTCATGTTCTATGGGTCGTATACAGAGCAACGAAGATTTTAACCACCTAGCACGAAAAGTTAGTGTTGGACATGGGTTTTTCCAATTTTTTATCACGTTTATTTACTGTTTGTTAAATTTTCAATTTTACAGCTGACACATTTCGTGATGGTGAAGGAGTTGAAGTATTGTGAATCAGTTGGCCAAATACTTGTCGTCACTGAATCTGTTAAAAATAAGTCTCGGGAGTTCATAAAAAAATATATGGCAAAATATGGCGGCTCTTATGTGCGACCCGCCAATGATCCGGAATTTAAGGATATCCCATTTACTCTTTAAATATTTGCATAGTTCTTATTTCAGCGGTTACTTGCGCCATTAAGTGGCGTCGCTGCTGGTCGATTTTTTTTTATTTCTGGCAGCATGATTTCGAAACGCATTTTAACGGGATTACGCTACTAATTGAAAAAGTTCTAATAAATGCATTAATTTTACTTCGTATCTCACCAGTTTAAAATACATATTAATGGCATAATGGTTGAATTCGGAATATTTAAAAATTTTAATATAATTTTAATAGTTAGTATTTTTTTAGTTGTAAACCAATATGTTTGTATTCCCTTTTACAGCTTGAGAATTGAGATGTATTTATAGAGAATACGGAAATATGGTTATGTTAAAATTAGTTTTCACAAAAAAAAGTAATATTATGTAAACGTTGCTGAAATAAGCAGCAACTTTATATGCAAAAGAGTTAATAAAAGTGGAATAATGGAAATCGTGCTCAATATGTGAACATTTTTTTATTCCAAACATAAAATTAATTTATTCATGCAATATAGGTAAAAGAGATGAGATGCGAGGCGTAACCAATTACACACTTTAAGTTAATGTTGCATAAAAACACTTTGTTGTTTTTGTTGTAACAGCAAATTTCCGAAAGAGTTTTTATTTAGTGATGCTGGAGTGACAGTCGACGCCCGAACAATGAGCGATATGTATGTATGTACAGCAAAATGTAAAACCGCGTATGTGATGTTGCATAAATTATTTTCCTGAGAGAACACTCATATTTCAAAATGGTCAAAAATGATCAGATAAAAAAAATATTTCAGGACGAATGAATAAGGATTAAGCTAAGGGCTTGTGTGAGCAAATCCAATTTTTGGAAGCAAATGTCAGTTACGCGGTTAAGCATGAATGCTACGCGTAAACGGCGATATGTAGATTTACTATAGACTACCGATTGAGTAAATGACGCAGAATTAAAAAAAAGCACATAAATACTTTTTATTTTCTTTTGTTGAGAATTTACTATGTCAAACTTCCATTAACTTTAACCAACTTTACCATACATTACTTCACAAAAATTGCCTTTTCTGTTAATTAGTTGCTGCAAACTAATGGTCACTTTTTCCATCGGAAGTATTGTTGCCTTCACTGGGAGGTTGCGCGCGATTAGCCTCCTCTGGCTTCATGGCGGGGAAGAATAGTACCTCCTATAAATAGAAATCAGTCGTTAAAAAACATTTAAAATTTTATGCAAAAAATCATACTTTAATATTATTGGTATCAGTAAGGAACATAGTCAGGCGGTCAATACCCAGACCCCAGCCGCCAGTTGGTGGCAGACCATACTCTAAAGCTGTACAGAAATTCTCATCGATAAGTTGCGCTTCATCGTCGCCTGCAGCTTTATCGCTAGCCTGTTGCGCAAATCTTTCACGTTGTACCATCGGATCGTTCAGCTCAGTGTAGGCATTGCACACTTCCTTCTTCATGACGAATAATTCAAAACGTTCTGTCAATCCCGGCTCACTACGGTGATATTTGGCTAGTGGCGACATTATTTGAGGATGTTCGCAGATAAAAGTAGGGTTTATGCAAGTTTCTTCAATGAATTCACCAACTAGTTTATCGAGTAAACGCGCCGTTGTACGCGGTGGAGGACATTCGATTTGATGTTTTGCGCAGAGTTGAGAAAGGAAATCAGTCGTGTTCCTACTACTAAATTCTGTAGCTGATGGAAATTTGACGCTTAATTTGTCTTCCAATCTTTTTATCATCGAAACCCGTCTAAATGGCGGTGTAAAATCGATTTCTTCCTCTGGTCCTTCGGGGCCCTCGGGATGGTATTTAATTTTATATGTGCCATGAATGGCCTTTACCATTCCTGAAATCATTTTCTCAGTTATCTCGATGAGATCATTGAAATCAGCATACGCCATATAGAATTCACATGTTGTAAATTCTGGGTTATGCGTTAAATCGATGCCCTCGTTACGAAATTGACGACCAATTTCGTATACTCGGTCCAAGCCGCCAACAACCAGCATTTTATGATATAATTCAGGTGCAACTCGCATATACAGATCCATATTTAAATCATTATGATGTGTAATAAAAGGCTTTGCAGTTGCACCACCAGCAATCATATTCATCATAGGTGTTTCAACTTCGAGGAAACCCATGCGATCCAAAAATTGTCGGACATATGAGACAATCTATATAATGAACTTGGTTTAACAAAATGTAAAGAAACTATATTTTTGAGAATATTTACATTAGCGCGAATTTGGAAGGTTTCACGCACTTTCGGGTTCATAATCAAATCTAGGTACCTTTGCCTATAACGTGTCTCTTTATCTTTGAGACCATAATGCAAATGAGGTAACATATGCAGACATGGTGAAAGCAATTTTATCTGTAGGCAAAATAAATAAGGAAAAACCATAATTGTTACAGAAGTTTATACAAACCTCTTTTGGTACCACAGAAAGTTCGCCCTTCTTGGTTTTTCCAGGGTAACCCTGGATACCGATTATATCTCCGCGTCTAATCTTGGTCGTGTCCGGCTCAAAAGCATTTTCGCTATGATACAACTTAGCATTTGCCATTACTTGCAGCTTAACGCCTTCCCCACGCAAATCATAGAATATTAATTTTACGCCAGATTCTCGTATCGCATGTACACGCCCAGCAACACTGAGTGAAAAAAAATAATAATGCTTATATCTTATCTTTTATGTATGCATATACTATGTACATATTTTAAGTTTGGCTCACCTCAGTGAAACGTCTTCGAGCATTTCTCCTTCTTTAAGGTTCTCGTATTTTTTAATGAAATCCTCCAATGAGATACTAACGTGGAATTTATGAGGATATGGATGCGTTGCTGGTGATTTTTTCAGCTCGACCACTGCAGCTGAACGGAGTTTGAAGTATTCATTAGGTGAGATTTCCTCCTCTAGTGCAGCTACCTTCTTTTTGTTAGCATTGCTTTCATTATTAGAACTGGCCGTCGCTGCTTTTTGTGCTTCTTTTTCTGCTTTCTCCTTAGCTTTCTGTTCGGCTTTAAGGCGTCTTTTAAGCTCACTAAAAATAAATAATTATTTTATTAGCGCTCAACTTGATAAGTACGTATTTATTTAGTTAATAGTTTTGGATTTCTGGAAAATCTCTTTCTTTGTTGGGGCAGTCTTTTAATAAAAGAGGGATAAGTACATGCGCATGAACCATGCCTTTCGTTCATGGTACATATGCACATATGTACATAGTATGTATGTAGTTCAATAAAGTTAAGCGAAATCGAGGATCAAATTTATGAATTATCTTACAGCTTTGTACGTTTACTTGGTGCTTCAAGTTGTCCTGTGGAATTGATATTTCTCCTTATACAAATCACATTCTGGAACCAAATTTTTAGTGGTCGCTCCTGAGACTTTAGAGCAATATCTCGAAATGCCACATGCACCTGACGCAATTTGGCAAAGTTATTAATTATTGAATACATTCCAATAGTTATTGATAAAAAACCCTTAACTACAACACTTTATTTCATAGTAAACATATGGAGATTGAGTGTACTATTATATCCATTATTTTAAACCCTAATATTTATTAAAAATTATAATTTTTCTCATTAATTCACTTTTTCGTGGGTAATTGCAACTTGAATATTGCATGTGTTTCAACATAACCACACATTTGAGGGTCCCTATTGAAGCCACCGAGGCAATGATTTTATTAAACCTCCAGGAAAAATGATGCTCTTTGGTACTTACTTCTTTGATAGCTCACCGGTTACCTCGGACATTTTTCTATAAACACTAGAATCACTTTTTTAAGAAGATAAATCCAAAAATAGCCAAATCCTCAATGGAAATACAACAAACCTGTGTGCTAGAGAAACGTCAAGGTTCGCGGCGGAGCAATGTTGCCTCTTTTGTGCTAAATTGGTATGATGAAAAGGGTGTAAACGTGAGAGTTTTGATATTATTGTAGGGTCTGTATTTGTGTTATTACCTTTTATTGTACTGTGTTCATTTCAACTTTGTAATTTTGGAAATTTTAGATTTATGTGATTTTTGTGGTTCGTCAATCAAATAGAAAATTTTTATTATTCAAACTTTTCTCGAATTGTTAACAACAATAAATATCTTTTTAAAACTCTACAATTATTTATTCTATTTTGTAAATACTATTGATAACAATAACAAATTTGATTCGAGCGGAAAGACTAATTAAAATTTAAAAACTCGTTCAGTTCTTTTAGTTTATTTAAAAACGCACAAATATTTCCCTTCTACGGTATTCTAATTTTCCGATTTACGCTCTTTGTTTTAAAAATTGATAATATTGTTCCCCTTGTGTTTTACTTCATTATAAAACAGGTTATCCTGCAACTTTGCTAATTTAACGTTTATAAAGAAAGTTTTTCCAGTGCTTGTGTGAAAAATTGAAAATAGTGCACCGAAATGTGGAGTTCAACGAATAAATTATACATATAAATTCGAATAAACATTTGCTGTACCGTCGCGTTAAATTTTTTGGCTAAATTTGCACATTACTATGAAGGGAAGATGAAAACCTGTAATAAAAGTTTCAGCAAGTTTAGTTGCGGAAGTGGCTATAGAAAGTGCGACTTAAAAAGTGAAAATCGCTGCTGTGGCTAAACAAAGAGAAGCAAAATCGGATTCTGCAACACTATCTGCCGTTTTAAAATAAATATCATTCCTGTTTTCGAATAGTGTTCAAATCAAATCTAATTAGTCCAACTAGAAAAATCTATAAATTTACATTGTGGTGTTTCTTTGTGAAGGGAGTGAAGTGGGCAAGGGGAAATTATGTGCGGAACAGAACGGGTTTAAAAAGAGAAGAACAAATCTGAGACCGTGAGAAGAATACTGCGAGCAAAACAAATGGCGAAAAAAACGTGCCTTTGGAGCTTTGGAGCAGTAATTTATAAGCGACATGCTCAAAAAGTTTTTTAATACACAATACCGGCTTGGCAAAAAAGGATTTATACATTAGATTAGATTTTTTAGCACATGCTAGCCGAAGACATGGGTTATAAAGCCAACGGAGAGGGTGTCAATAACGGCAAAAGTCGTAGTGATGGTCGTGTACTGGGGGACGACGACGATGGGGTGGATGAAGAAGAGAGTAACACGTTTTATGAGGCAGTCAGTGAACCGGATCTTTGCTTAGACGCTCTTAAAATAACGAATGACGTCACGTCCGTAAACAAAATACTTACGAGTGCACCGGATGAGGAGGAAGATGCAGAAGAGGTTGAGGGTGCACGTTGTTTACCACATGTGACGGATGTTATTGACACTGAAACTGCTTCGGCTTTGAATGCTGATACATCAATTGTTATTCGCGCCGCCAACAGCGCCAACAGCGACACCAGTTGCACTTTTTTAGATGTCCAGATGAGGGAAGACTTAGCAAGTAAAGGGCCAAATATTGAGGACAAAAGTGACGCAGAGCGTCCTAAGCGAAACAAGAGTGAGTGGTTTCCATATGTATGTATGTATATCGATTTTATGATTAAATAAATTTAAATTTCTTTTCAGATTTGAAAGATCTAAACAAAATAAACCAAACAATAATGTCTGACGACCAATTTCAGAAACAACGTCAGCAGACATTACTTACAACTAAATCTTGTGAAACTCCTGCACCTTCATCACTCTCACCAACTAATTCTCACAGTGACAGTGGTAGTATAGGTGGTGGTGCTCGCCGTAAATCTTGGACACTTTCGCCTCAAAGTGGTGACTCCACACCACAAAGCGGTGCCAAGAAAAAAATTAAATCTACAAATATAAAATCTCCAACAGCTCCAGTATCCTCAACAACTGGTACAGAAAATCTTAACTTATGGGTTGCTCGTGAATGTTATGAAACGGTTCCTGCAGAAACGGTTTATGAAGTTGATGATGATGTTGTAACTTTAGATGATGAAGAGGCAGCGGTTGAAAGTTTACTAGGTGCAGCAGCTGCTTTTCAGCCTAGCACAGTCAATAAAGCAGTACAACGTCGGCAAAAACATTTGCGACAGCCTCAACATAGGCCCTTGGAACGGGCATGGCCTCCCAGAGCTCTTGACAAAGATTTAAATTTGCAAGGTGATGTTTTCAAATTTGATATACTCGATACAGATGAACGCATCGATGGGTATGGTAGACAAGTCTGCAGCTCCACAGATGGCTATAGTAGCGCTACAAGTAGTACGAATAATTCTCCTTTACTACTTTTAAACAACACAGCTCCTTCATCCACAAGCCCACAATATGAATTGCCTTCAGGCGGTATAACGCAGACTCCGGTTAAGTTTAAACCTTTAATTAAGAAAAAAATTGGTCCTGATAGTTATATAAACACAATTACAACCAAAAAGGTGCCTGCTTCGGAAACTTATGACTTCCCAACCTTCCCCGTAAAAGATGATACATCTGCGGCATTAGGAAACTCGTCACCTGCAAGTCAATTTCCATACATCCGACAGCATCGGCCGCTAATGCGCGCCTTGTCAAATGGGAAAGGAGCTGCACCATGTAATGCCATCAATTACGACGATTTAGCATGTGGTGCAATGAATTCGCCTCGTTTATTGCTTTCACCAAAACGACAACGCAGCCCACCCTCTGGTTGTTCGACACGCAGTGCATCTCCCTTGGATGTGAACTTAAGTCCGGAAAGAATTTCTTCTCCTACACCACAAACTCAGTTCAAATTTGGTGTCACTGCTGGTGGTGGTGGAGGAGTACCATCCTCCCCGGCCAACCATATTCGCCCACAACAGAGGCTGCTGAAACGGGTTGGTGGTGGTATCGGTAAGCAAAAATCTAGCATAGGCAAAGACTACTTCTATAATTTTTAATATCCAACAGGATCAAATCTGGTATGCCCACCGACACCCACCCATCATGCTCGCCGTCATCAACGCTTGCAGTCCAACGCTTCTGCATTTTTAGCACAAACTGATCAAATGCATTCTGGTACAGTGACACCATATGGGTCACCTAACAACGCGAGTAAGGGCGAGTATAACTTGGCGACCTCGCCACCTCATTCCTTTGGTGCTGGTGTAGGTGGTAGCCAAATCAATGTCACAGCGACAGAAAACAACACTTTTGACTCAGGCTTAGGGGAATCGGGCGATGTAATCGGTGCAACAAATGAAGCCTGCAGCACACGTTTGCCATCAATTCCCGAGCGTGGTGCCGCTGCTGGTTTCCTTCGAGGTAGTGGTATTTTTGCTGAAGCTGAAAACGCTACAGAGCCTTTGCCGCCTGCTTGGGAAGCACGAATGGATAGTCATGGACGTATTTTCTATATTGACCATACAACACGAACCACTTCATGGCAACGGCCTGGCACGAATGGTGGTGCAAACCTAAACGGTGCCGGTAAGTCGAGCAAGATATACATTTGCATGCATGTAAACCATACATCTTCATATTCATCTTTATTCAGTCTATGATTTACAATCTTACAGACTAGAAGTAGGCTAAAAAGTATTAACGGTGACAATTACGAAAATAGGTTTCAAGAGATGATTTTAAAAGACTTCTTGGAAACGAAAAGTCAATATCTAAGCTCTTTGAGATATTGTTAAATTCCACAAGGCCTCGAAAAATAGGCGCAAAAGATGAGTAGTTAGTCTTAATGGCAGGAACGTAAAAGGGGATGTGAGAGCGGTATATTTAAGTAAACTATATTCACATAAATGGTGGCTATATGTACTACAAACGCCTTCACTGCGAGTTTGATTGTTATTTATTTAAAGCCAAACATGACATGATATAATCCTACATGCATACTATTCTTGATGCATGTATACATCTACATGTGTGTACATACATACATATACATATACTAGGCTATCCATATATTCGCATATCCGTTCGGATATTCGTACACCCGTATATTCTGTTTATATCCGTATATTCTAAAAGTTTTGAATTGATTAGTAAAATTGTTCTCTACTGTGTTGCAAAATAAATTATAGTACACTTCATTATTACGCAAATAATTGGTATCGAAAATCCGGATATCCGGTTAAATAATTTCCGTTCATTTTGTTATCCAGATATTAGAATTTTTTAATCAGAGACCGAAAATAACTATTAAATATCAATATTTTTATATCATTATTTCTTAAATCAATAACAATCGTAAAATTTTGGATTTTTATTTTTTCGATCATTTTTACCGATAAAATTATGTCTGCATTTTTGACTTTAAAATTATATATGATAATCAAGGCGAATTTATATAATTATGCCGCCAAAGCAAAACCAAAACCAAAATACGTCAATATTTAATATTGGTTTTCCATTATTCACATTTCTAGGACGTGAACACCATCATCGACAACAATTGGACCGACGTTATCAGTCCATTCGACGTACCATTACCAGCGAAAATCGGCTCTCGAATGCTTCTGGCTATAGTGCGAACGATAGTTCCGTTTGTAATAACACTGCCAATCAACTTGCAAACACAATGCACAACAATCAAAATACCTCTAGTAATAATAATTTAGGCCATCTACAAATGCTCAATATTTCGGTACATCCAGCTGTTATAATGCTCTGTCGTCCAGACTTCTACTCTATGCTGCACACTAACGAAGATGCTTTATCAATTTATAATCGCAATCCTGCACTTAAACATATGATTATACGTATACGCCGTGATCCGCAATGTTTTCAACGTTACCAATACAACAAGGATTTAGTCGCATTAGTAAATACATTCGCACAGCTTAATCGAGACTTACCTTCATGCTGGGAGACCAAACTCGATCAATCCGGAAAACAATTCTTCATCGATCATAATAATCGTAAAACATCATTCATGGATCCACGCTTGCCAATAGAAAGTGCACGTATAATACGCCAACGGCATCAACATCCTTCTCATCAGTCACCACAATTACCGGCTCATCTTTCACATGCGCATCAGCCACACTCACATCAACGTCAACAGTACCAGCACCAACAAAATTCTCATTACGACGTTTTCGATGGCAATTGCATGTCTTCCTCTGGTGTCCCACCACTGCCACCCCCAAGACCGGTAAGCAGCATGCGTGGTCCAAATGGGGCAATAGGTGGCGCCAGTGGTGGTGCTGCTGGCGGTGTTGGTAATTACGAGCAGTACAACGAGGTACCTGTTGCATACAATGAAAAGGTAAATATTTACTACTAAACTTTGCAGTTTATCATACGCTGATTTTATATTATTTTGCAGGTTATAGCGTTTTTGCGTCAACCCAACATTTTGGAAATCTTGCGTGAACGACATGGACAGAATACAGTTTCGCGTTCATTGCGCGAGAAGATCAATATTCTACGGGTGGAAGGTGTGCCAGCTTTGGAGAGATTAGGTCACGATTTGCAGCTGACCATCCTACTGAGGTTAGTGGCTCTCGTTGTTGATCTACCTTTTGTTGACCTTTCCTCTCCATATGGCTAAAATATGGGTTAACCCAGCAGACAATTTGTAACTGCTTCCTACTAAAAATGGAAGCGATAGGTCGATTTATTTAAATCCAAAGTTCATGCAATTTTTGCCCTTATCTGTTTATAAGTAATCAACGGTGTTCTTTAGCTACTTTGATACAGTCACTAACCCCCTATTCTAACAAAGCTACAAAACTCAGCGCAACACTATCGTGTGTTTTTACTGCGCCTGACAATATGCCACAAAAATTCGATTTTAAGTGCTAAGGAAATGCACACAAAATTGTTATTATTATGTTCTTTTTGTGGCGGTATATTTGCCGTATAAGCGTACTTTGAAGCGCAGTAGAAATCAAAATAGTGATGTGCTTAGTTTTGTGACTTTGTTAGAATAGGGGGTAAATTATACTTAAATTTACGCAAAAAATTCGAATTTATTTGAAAAACTACAAATTTTAAAATCTGATTAAAAGCAGACTACAAAAAATAACGTTAGGAAATGTATCATCAAAAAAAAATTTTTCGAATGACGGAATGGTAAAATCATCGTGGCCACCCTGTGCATGCGTTGCCTTTGTATTGCCACACTGCATTCCTACATTTAACATCCGCCTGAAATTATGCCAAATGTCGGTCGGCTAGCTAGAAAAAATTCGCATTCGCTCATGCAAGGGATTCTCATCATTTTAATGTTTTGCGAATGCGAATGTTCAACAATTTCTGTTAAAAGTTTGTCAACTTGAGAAACACGTCTTATTTTCATACAAAAAAAGCCCTTATTTTTGAGAACGCCGTGATTTTCCACTTGAGCTTCTGTTGAGAAAAAACGTGGCAGATTTATGAAATCGCTTAGTTCTCAACTGAACCTCAAGTTGAGTGCAAATCTAAATGATTGTTGGGATAGAACCAAGGTACGATAGAACTATGGAGACGATACTTCGCGGCGATAGATAGGCGAATTCGAATTCGTAAGAGAGACACCCATTGTTAGCAATTTTAGTTTTTCCATTTTTCGAATCGTTGGAGATTTTAGAATTTGTATTTATCGAGAATTGTTGGCGTTGTTGTAGTATTTGCTCATGACGCAATAATACAAGGTGGTATAAGTTGTGTGACAGCTCGATTTGACACTGCCTTAGCTCAGTAGAATAAGAAGAAAAACGGGAAGAAATTAATCCCCATTTGGGGGGAAAATATAAAATTTCATATTTTCTTCTAAACAAAATTTGTTTTTTTAAAGTATATTCGTAATGAAATTAAATAAAATAAGATAAAATACCTTTTTAAGAAAACAAAATGTGTATACTGAGAAAACATAAAAAACATTCAAATATATTATTAGGCAAAGAATTGTTAAAGAAGTAACACTGTTTCACCTAAGGCAGTCAGTATGGCGGAATTATAGCGAGAAGCTGCCAACCGATAACACCTTGTATTATTGCATCATTAAGGGCCAGTTTTTCAGTGCACGGCCGTGGTTTAAACTAAGTTTAAACGCCCGATCTGGCTGATTGAAACTAAGATCAGCCAATCAAATGTCAGTCAGCTGTTCAATTTAAACGCAGTTTACTTAATCTCAGTTTAAACTGACACTGAAAAACTGGCCCTAAGAGAATTCCACAACGCGAATTTTATAACCGTCCACAACTTTTCATTGCATAGTTTTAGGGATGTACATCACAGTAGTGTAATGATAAAATGGGAAGGCCGAAAATTTTACTTGGGGTTTTTTTTTTAATGTAGATCCCGGTATGAGGAAAATTTGCATAAACCATCCCGCATAATCCAAAGTGAATTCGGGCTAGTTCGGGATCATTTCGGGACTAATTCAGGAGTTTTGCGCGAACACTTCGTAACTAGTTCAGGATTTTGTCACGTTTGGTTCGAGACCAGTTCGGGACTTTCGGGAATAGTTCAGAACTTTTTCGGGACTAGATCGGGTATAGTTCAAGACTAGTTCGAGATACAGCTGTTTACACATAAAACATCATAAGTACCTCGTACTAATTTGTTGATGTACCAGCAAAGCTGTTATCTATATATCAAAATAAAATAATTGAGTGATGGCTAGTTGTAATTCTGTGTCGTTCCGGTTGTGTAGACCCGACTGTAATGGGTTCGTTATTCGATCTTTTTCAATACCCCACGCGAACAGCCCTAAGTCTTTCGTAGAATAGTTCTCCCACAAATTCTTAGTCTTCTCATTTTTGAAAAGCGTTGACAACTGTGCCCTCAGAATCTAAAGTGTACCCCGGGCGTTTAAAATTTTCCGATTCGCATTCGACCCTCAGTTTCTCAAGCTCTTTAAACTCGAGACTTTTTGTAACTATATTTTTTTCTTTTTAAACATATGTCTTTCCTTTCTCCTTACCTGACGGTATCACGTATACCCGAATAAGAAATATCTGCCCTTATTGCAACTGTTTGATGTCAAACATTAATCGCGCAGCCTGACCCACGCTCTTTATTGCTTCTGAAGAATCCAGCAGTGGGATAGATGCATCTTCCCTATAGAGGATATGGTTATTCCAGGTGAAAACCCGTAAATCCTATCTCTAGTTCAGCACATTTTCTTTTTTATGTATATGAGGCGGGTTCCACGAACAGCGCGAAACCAAATGCTGAGAGAGTTCTAGAAAGACATGCTATTTGCTCCAGCAAACGATCGCTTGCAATTATTGTGGCTGTAGTGAATATTTAGCCCTGCCTAACATCGGATAGTCCTTCAATCGTTGTCGTCAATCTCAACTAACGGTAGTTCCCGGAACAATACTGTTTCGACTGGGTCGGATCAGATGGAGAGGGATCTTAGTTAAGTTGGGTTGAGTGTGAATGTGAAGAGGTGGTTGGTGTCATGATTAGAAGCTTGACATGCCGGACATAGGCTGGGTATGCCGGGGTTTACTTTGGACAAATAGGAGTTTAAATTACTACTATATTCAGAACGCCATTTGAGCAAGAGTTACTGCGGTCTCTCTGGGCAGTTGAAGCTCACTTCCTTCTACAGGGGGTATTGTACTCTAGTGAATGCTATTTATTGCCTGTCTATACAGTGGCGGGGCCAGTGATTGTTGCGTATGTATCTTCCTGGACCTCGTCCTTTAGTTCGCAGATATGTCCTCTGTGGTGCCGAGGTAAAGGTTTCGCCTCCAGCAAGTCCCTGTTCGAGTTTATACCGTCACAAGACACGAATAAGGGCGCGAGCTCAAAAGTTGACCGCGAATAGACACACAAAAAAAAACTTCAGCGAAGAAAGACTCTTAACTTAGTTGACGGCGAAGAAAGACGCGTGAACTTATTTTCGTGGTCGAAAAAAGAAAGAGAAAACTGCTCGCATGTAAAACGATTATGCGTTAGATTTCTTCAGGAGCCCTATGTAAAATGATGAATAGTTTTTGAATTCGCACATAAACGTTTTGTATTACTAAGCGTATGTGGGGGAAAATCTTTTGAGATGGTGACATTTTGCGTACTGGCTTATTGTTGCCGCCACAAAGCAGCTGTACTGCCAAGTGCGATTTCTATACCTTCGTTAATACTACTTATATGTATGTGTAAATACCAGTAAACAGTTATTCATAACGAATTCACGGTTTAAATGACGAATTTATTTGATAGAATCGAAAAAAATGGGGAAATCACAAAATCTACTTTTCATTAAGGTATAACTTCATGAGCGATCTGATGAAATTTTGCACACTAGTGTCATTTAGTTCAACATAAATTATAGGATAGCTTTTATCTCAATTAGCCAAAGAGGCGTGGCACCTACCATCCAAATGGAATTTTTCATACTGCGTACCTCTGGAAGTATTTGTGGTAGAGTAGTGGAACTTGGCATGGAGGTATATGAAATCAATACTATACTCATGGAAAAAATGTGGGTTCTTGGAAAAGGCCCCATGGCACCTCCCATACAGACTGAATTTTTCATACCACCTACCTGTTAAAAAATTAACTTCAATTCAAAGTATTTTATAATTTAAATGAATTATTACAAAATGGATGTCGATCTAGTCGTTATATCCCAGTAGCCAGTTTCTGTAACTTTTCTCTACCGATTATTTCTCTACTGGTAGAGAATGTACGTCACTCTCTACTACTCATTAGCAGTAGAGAACAGGGCGGCGAATTCATATCTTAATTCGCCTTGGTAGAGAATTGTTATAGAAACGAGCTACAGAAATGGTGATTCTTAGGAAGAAAAGTGTCATAACGATTTTTAGAGATAATTGCATGATCTACACTTTTGTCTAACCTATTTTTAAGATAAACCTTACCGCTTAGCTGAAAAATGCTAAAAATCAATTTATGTGACCTTTGACCTTCAATAATTTTTTTACAGTTCTGGGATCGATGAGGACTTTTCACATTTCATTTATAATGAAGTTCTTAACATTCGTACCAATTTTCAGCTTTGTGCAAATTATTGCAACCTTGAAAATCTTACTTCACCGGGCCAATAGGAAACAATTTTAAAGATATAGTTTAAATAGAGTAGCAATTAAAAAAATATTAGTTACACGGGTTATAATGTACTTGAATTAGGTTAACAAGTGATAAATTATGGGGGAAAAATTGTGCTACTATTTTGAAAAAAGAAAAAAAAAATTATTGAAAAAGCTCCATCTCGACAGATTTTCCCATTTAACGCATTAGAAANAATTATTGAAAAAGCTCCATCTCGACAGATTTTCCCATTTAACGCATTAGTTAACAGAAAGGCTTCTTACTGGTTAGATGTTGCGCGTTCTTAGTGGCGTCTGCTCTTCTTTTGGAGATTTTTGGCGATCAAAATTAGCCTGCTGCTCCTCCAGCAGGTCATTTACCACAGCAATTATAAAATAAAAACACAAACTTTATGCAAAATAACTTACAACAATATTATTTACAACACTTACAAAAATATTTCCCACGATTCTTTGTCAACTGAATAAATTAATCTAAAGATTAACAAATAGGTTCTTATTTATTTCATTCCGTTGTTGCAATGTATTTACACGCCCACATTTTTTTCACTCAATTAATTTGTTATCTACTGAAATATTACAATATTGTGGAATAACCACAAAGTAAGTCTCAAAGCTTTGACTACGTACATAAGAACACATAGTATGTATGTATATGTATAAGTATAGGAACTTCCTGTTCGCCACGATTCACACTGTTTTGCGATTTTCGCTATCGGTTAATGTTAATAACCGCACCAATTCAAGAGCAAGAGACCTGCCTGTATATATATGTATTTAGTACGTACATATGTATGTACATATTCTAGAACCACAATTTATTCTTAACATTTATAATTACAAGTATACATATGTATATGTTTGTATTTACTAGATAAATAAGTGCACTGCCAAAGAGCCGACAATAATATGTATAATGCTGGTCCTGCCTGAATGATTTTGCCTTAAAGTGTGTTATGGCTAAACTTA
This sequence comes from Rhagoletis zephyria, assembly GCF_001687245.7. Taxonomy (NCBI): domain Eukaryota; kingdom Metazoa; phylum Arthropoda; class Insecta; order Diptera; family Tephritidae; genus Rhagoletis; species Rhagoletis zephyria. Next base: position 144,644 of record NW_016157401.1, on the reverse strand, counting down.
TGTGGCAAGGTTGAGTACTCGCGCCGAACAAGGTCAAATGAAAATTTCCACTAAATGCCAAATATTGTTAGTCGTTATGATTCAATATATTTGCAATTGCATTGCCTTTCATTATTATTACACTTATTAAGTAATTATAAAGTATAATTACAATGGGGAATTTTACATACATACATACAGGCAAAGTCAATGCACTCGTAAGTTATACTTTTTATTTAATTGTGAAAATAGCGCAAAAAAGCTGTCGACTTGTGTTGCTATTTAGTGTTTTTTTTTAAAACTAAACATCGGGAAATCAACCCAGCAAAAGTTTGAAGTGTTGCTTAATAGCACTTAAGTCATTAATTAATCACTCGCTAAAACCACTGGCAATCAAAGTAATCTATTTCAGCAATAGATAGATAAATAGATTTGATGGTGGATGTGCACTGCGACCTCGGATCTATTGTGTTCTCAGAGCCTGCCAGGTATGTTAGTCTTCTTCTCGCAACCGCCTCGCACTCTAGAAGAAGATGCAATAGGGTTTCTGCTGCCATGTCCCAGTAACGACGGCCGCAGCCGCCAATGACCCGTTAGCATACCTGTTATAAATCGTAAGTTTGTCTTTTGAAGCGTAATTAGTTCCCTAGATCTCTCGGAGCTATATTTTTCCAAAAGTTCTTCCTCCTGCCTTAATCCAAGCGTGTTCTCTCAATGTGCTCTTCTGAGCTGATATTCTTCCGCATTTAACTCTTCCCTGATGGTATGAGGTCCTTCTGCGAGAAAGCGTACCGGTCCTATAGCTGGTCGGGATGCTGCTGCTTCTCTTACTTGTCTGTCAGTCTCTTCGTTGCCCCGTATGAATTTGTGGCTCGGCACCCTTAGCAGTTCGACTGCTGAGTGGAAGATCGACATATCTCGGCAGCCAGTTCGAAAACGCCCTATCCCAAACAATTTTTTAAGAACGCTCTATTTGAGAATTTGGTTGAAGAACGCTCACTCAGCAGTCGAGTTTTGCTGCGTTGTCTTCGCCCAAAGTTGTTAATCTTTTAATCTCGTGTTCTCATACGAGGAGATGTCGCAGCAGAATTACTCCCACACAAAAACTGACTGCTTGAGAGATGCTAGGATAATTCTTAGGATGATTGACTCGGTTTTTTCAAAGCGGTTACTTCCGTTTTTTTTATGTCTAAAGACGTTTTTTAAATCTTGATTTTTCGAATATCTAATAAACCGTTGCAATAGTTAAAATAAGACCAAACCAGAATTATTCACTACTCTTTATTTGTTTTATTGATTTAAAAAAAATTTGAACTTATTTTGGTTTGCTCTTTTCTAAATAAAAGCTACCTTTACTGTTAGTAGTTTTATTGTAATTTTTGTTCATGACTTCATATCAGCAGAAGCCTTTGCACTGTATGAAAACTATGTAAAATAAAACCTGTATATCCGGTTTTTTCTTAATTTCAAAATCGGAACCGGTTTTTTTAAATTTCAGTTTTTCGAATAACTCGAAAATCGGTTTTGGAAAAAGACGAATAATCGCCAAGGGAATGGAGATCTTGGCATTAAAGCCAAGCGGGCTTTATTTAATTTTTTAGGAAATGAACCCCCACGGATGTTATTGCCACATCGAAAGGGAAATAATGCGCACCGGCAAAAAGCAATAACGCCCGCGGGTTTTATTTCTTTTTTATGAAATAAGGCCCGTGGGCGTTATTTCCGCGGGCCTTATTGCACTCAACCCTCCGAGTATTATAGGGTATTTTACATTAAAATGCCTCCCGAAAATGGCTGATACTTTCCAATATTTTTTTTTCTTATTTGGCATTATAACCGTTACTCGGTTTGGGTCGAAATCGAAAAACTATGTCTCTCTCCCTTGTGAATTGTAGACAAGTTATTCTGCATTTGTGATCCTGCCTCTACGTCCGTGAGCATCTAGACTTTAAAATTGTAACTGGCAACAGGCACGAGTGTACCCAAGGCGAATCTATACAAGGTGATGTTACCGGAGCCGCTGATTTCATGGCGAATTTGTACCTTTTGTCGAAATGGGTACCAATTCTCAATTCTTTGTTTGTTGCCAGGAGGTACTTTGTCTGGTTTTCGCTCACCGCTAGACCAACTTCTGTTGCTTCTTTTTCTAAGCTGGAAAATGCTGCTCTTATGGTTGGTTCCTTGGATCAGAGGACTCCCAAGCGGCTTTGTGAATGTTTCGATGCTGGTGGCTTGCCAACGTTGTCCAGATGCAGGAACGTGAATGCAACTGTCGGAATTGCGACTGGAACTGGAATTAAAAGTTAAATTTTTCGAATTGAGCACAAAATTTAGATTTTTTTTTAGTAAATTGTTGTAGTATAAACCATAATTTTATAACAAATTAGCGGAAAAAAATAAAAATATTTGCATATGTACATTGTGTAAAGTTATCTGTGCCAATACTTTTTCCCCCGGCAGTGTACACATGTACATACTTATGTACATACATATGTACTTTATTACTTCCAATAACTTTTTTTTTGAAAATTTCTTCTAAAGGATTGAATTGCGGCAAGTCTGTTGATGCCGACGCAATAACTGTTTGATGACTTATACGCCTTTGGCCGTTATAAATTAATTAGCATACATACATGCATTACATATGTAAATATTGGCACATACGAAGTCGCACATGCATGAATTTTTATTGGAGCTTATATACACATTTCAAATTTACTAATTCGTTCTTAATTGTTGTTGTTTGTAATTGGTTTGTGGTTATTGAACTGCTGCAGCAATCATACACATGTTTACATTTTTACCTGTTAGTGCGAATGTGGACATAATCCCACATAAACCCTCCAGGAAAATTTTAACATAAAAGTATAATTTTATGTTTCTTTGAATTCGTAAATTATAAACTACGTATGTAGGCATAAACGTTGTGAAAAATATTTGGCTGAAAATAAATTATCTATATATTCCAATAAAAAAAAAAACGGTACTATGATTCCATTGGAATTATAAAATCTATTATATTTTAAGATGTCCACCAAAATATTTCGGAAAAATATTAAGATTTACGTGAGCCGATTTGAAAATACCTCCAAAAATGGAGTTTTTCATAAATACAAATAGTTTCTTAAAGATTTTTTGTTCAAAAAATTCCTTCAAGTGACAAAACGGTTTAAGCTTATAAAATTTGCATAAAAATATTTTTTATCAGATTTTTGATGCTATTTTTTTTAACTTTTTTCAGAGATTGGTATAAGAAAAACTTGAATAACTGAACCTAAACCCTTCCGCTTTAGGCTTGTGAGATGTCATTGGAAAGGTATTTTCTCACCTTTTTTTATTTCGTTGCTAATAAACTCATTCAAACNTATGTAGGCATAAACGTTGTGAAAAATATTTGGCTGAAAATAAATTATCTATATATTCCAATAACAAAAAAAACGGTACTATGNGAGGACTCCCAAGCGGCTTTGTGAATGTTTCGATGCTGGTGGCTTGCCAACGTTGTCCAGATGCAGGAACGTGAATGCAACTGTCGGAATTGAGTATAGTCGTCGTGCAACTATATTTCCAACCAAACAATTAACCTTCAATTGATTTGTTACCTGAAATTAAAAGTTAAATTTTTCGCATTGAGCACAAAATTTAGATTTTTTTTAGTAAATTGTTGTAGTATAAACCATAATTTTATAACAAATTAGCGGAAAAAAATAAAAATATTTGCATATGTACATTGTGTAAAGTTATCTGTGCCAATACTTTTTCCCCCGGCAGTGTACACATGTACATACTTATGTACATACATATGTACTTTATTACTTCCAATATTTTTTTTTTTGAAAATTTCTTCTAAAGGATTGAATTGCGGCAAGTCTGTTGATGCCGACGCAATAACTGTTTGATGACTTATACGCCTTTGGCCGTTATAAATTAATTAGCATACATACATGCATTACATATGTAAATATTTGCACATACGAAGTCGCACATGCATGAATTTTTATTGGAGCTTATATACACATTTCAAATTTACTAATTCGTTCTTAATTGTTGTTGTTTGTAATTGGTTTGTGGTTATTGAACTGCTGCAGCAATCATACACATGTTTACATTTTTACCTGTTAGTGCGAATGTGGACATAATCCCACATAAACCCTCCAGGAAAATTTTAACATAAAAGTATAATTTTATGTTTCTTTGAATTCGTAAATTATAAACTACGTATGTAGGCATAAACGTTGTGAAAAATATTTGGCTGAAAATAAATTATCTATATATTCCAATAACAAAAAAAACGGTACTATGGTTCCATTGGAATTATAAAATCTATTATATTTTAAGACGTCCACCAAAATATTTCGGAAAAATATTAAGATTTGCGTGAGCCGATTTGAAAATACCTCCAAAAATGGAGTTTTTCATAAATACAAATAGTTTCTTAAAGATTTTTTGTTTAAAAAATTCCTTCAAATGACAAAACGGTTTAAGCTTATAAAATTTGCATAAAAATATTTTTTATCAGATTTTTGATGCTATNAAAAATGGAGTTTTTCATAAATACAAATAGTTTCTTAAAGATTTTTTGTTCAAAAAATTCCTTCAAGTGACAAAACGGTTTAAGCTTATAAAATTTGCATAAAAATATTTTTTATCAGATTTTTGATGCTATTTTTTTTAACTTTTTTCAGAGATTGGTATAAGAAAAACTTGAATAACTGAACCTAAACTCTTCCGCTTTAGGCTTGTGAGATGTCATTGGAAACGTATTTTCTCACCCTTTTTATTTGGTTGCTAATAAACTCATTCAAACGATGAAAGAGAGAGGTAGGATGAACGAACGTCATTCAAAGTTGAATTAAGATGTGTTGGTATTTGAAAAATAATTGGTACACGAATGACTTTTTTTGGACAGAAATAAAAAGAGTGGGAAAATACCTTTCTATTGAGATCCCATAAGTCTAAGTCAGAATAGGTTTGACCCAGTTATTCAAGTTTTTCGTAAATCAATCTTTGAAAAAAGTAAAAAAAAAAAACAGCATCAAAAATCTCATTCTTACGATTCCGTTGAAATTATTTTTAAATATTTTTATGCAGATTTTTTTAAGCTTAATCAGATTGTAATCTGAGGGAACTTTATTCAAAAAGTTTTTTAATAAACTATTTTTATTCATAAAAAACTCCATTTTTGGAGGTATTTTCAAACCGGTCCAGCCCACTTAAATCTTAATATTTTTCCGAAATATTTTGGTGCACGTCTTAAAATATAATAAATTTTGTAATCCCAGCAGAAAAAGCCCAACTTTTTTGGTGATGCAGTCTAATGTATATATATAAATATTTTTTTTATTTTTATATTTTTTCTTTAAATTTGTGTTAAATTTTCAAGATTAAATTTGAGCATAATTAAATATTTTGTTATGGCTATCGATAAACAATTTTCTACTTAACAAAACAAAAAACCCGATTGATCACTCACACCACTAAAAAAAAGTACACTGTGCCAATGCATCCTCAGAGAGTGACAGTTGGGTGTGAATTTTGGAAAGATGGCTTCATTGCAACCTGCACTGAGCGGTGCAAATAACTTCCAGGTTTGGTGCTTCATAACTCTGTAGTGGGTATTAAGAATTCCTGTAACAATTCTTATTTCATCCCTTGTAAGTTGAAAGAGTAGAGTGCTTTAGTACTCCTAGGTGTTATTCTTTGTTGCTAAATGTGTGGCATTATAGTTACAATTTCGAAACTTGCAGACTTTCCTACAGGGTCAATGAATTAAGCTCATACCTTATGAAATACATTGCATTGTATTAAAAATTTACACAGCCAAATGTTTGGAGTTTAACTTTACGTTGTCGAAAGGTACCTAATTCATCACTTGACAGTCATCCATAGTTTACTCATATCAAAATGGTTATCTAAAATTATGAAATAATTCTTATACATACATATGCATATACGGAGTGATTCGCCAGATAATAAATGAATATTTTAATGAAATAAGTTTAGGCNTTTTTTTTTAGTAAATTGTTGTAGTATAAACCATAATTTTATAACAAATTAGCGGAAAAAAATAAAAATATTTGCATATGTANAATAAATGAATATTTTAATGAAATAAGTTTAGGCTTTTGTTAAGCTTACTAATAGCTAGAGGGTAAGTGGAATATTTTTTTTTTGAATATTAGAGTTATAACGCTATTCCGTTCGTTGGAGCGATGTTGATACATCTCTTAAACATTTCATTTCATTCTTCTTCTTATCTACCTGTGGCCGTTGTAGCGGAGTGGTTAGAGGTGCGTGCTACCACTTCCTACGAGCTGGGTTTGATTCCTGGTACGAGCAAAATCTTAGAAAAAGTTTTTTCTAACAACGGTCGCACCTCGACAGGAAATGGCAAACTTCAGAATGTATTTCTGTCGTGAAGAAGCTTCTCATAAAATCAATTTGGCGGTGTAAAATTGAAGGTTCCTCCATTTGTCTAAAACCATCAAGGCGCACATCACAAATTGGAGGAGAAGCTCGGCCAAACATTTAGCAAAAAGTGTAAAGGCCTTATTCATAAAAAATAAAGTATGTTTAAAGAGCTTTATAAATTGACGTTTTCATACATTTTTCAATTTATAAACCTTTTATAAGACTACTTTATTTTTTATGAATAAGGCCATAAGTGTATTGTTATTATTATTATATGGCTGTACAACCGTTCGTCGGTTTTGTGTCGGGTTTGAAAAGCTTCGATAATTGGCTTTCTTCTTTGGGGCATTTCACGTCAAACGGACAGGAAAAAATATTATGCCTTTGAATTCGTTGATATTTTGTGTAATTCTACCTAAACTAGTTATGAGAGTGAAGACACCATTTTTTTGTATATGGTGGTTATTTGTCGGTTTACGGCTGAAGAAAAGTAAAAATGAAAATTAGTTTTTGTTTTGNACATTGTGTAAAGTTATCTGTGCCAATACTTTTTCCCCCGGCAGTGTACATACATACTTACNATAAGTGTATTGTTATTATTATTATATGGCTGTACAACCGTTCGTCGGTTTTGTGTCGGGTTTGAAAAGCTTCGATAATTGGCTTTCTTCTTTGGGGCATTTCACGTCAAACGGACAGGAAAAAATATTATGCCTTTGAATTCGTTGATATTTTGTGTAATTCTACCTAAACTAGTTATGAGAGTGAAGACACCATTTTTTTGTATATGGTGGTTATTTGTCGGTTTACGGCTGAAGAAAAGTAAAAATGAAAATTAGTTTTTGTTTTGATATTCAACAATTTTATAATGAGCTCGAGGCCATTTTTTTAAATGAAAATTTATTGTGGAAAAACAACAATAATTTGAAAAAATGGTAGAAATGTTTTGAAGTAGTTTTTTGCAGCGAAAAAAAATTTCTAAAATTTATTAAATTTCACTATCTGTATAGAAAATTTCTCGCGTTTTTTTTTTTAAATAAACTCAGTTTACAAAAAAACAGTAGTAGGAGCTCGACCGTTTTTTCGAAGCCAAAAACGAGAATCAGCAAAGTTTTTTGAGACGAGTATTATGTACTTTGTTTTTATTTATCTAAGCTACGTACATATTTCATATACAATTAATTGAAAAAATCTAATAAAAAAAACATTATGCACACGCGAATTCGCGTGCCATATGTTACGCGTAAATCAAATTTAGCAATAAATTAACGAATAAGTGTTTTGAATACAAAATGAATTCGCAATGGAACAGGTGTGAAATAGAAAAGCATCCACACATACACTAGGCGACAAATGAAAGTGCAATTCTTGTTCTAATATAATATTCACAATTATTTTCATGAAAAATTGTTTGCCTTATTTAAGTATTTATGAAAATATAGTTCATTCTATAATATAAACCATATAAATGAAATTTTCACGCTTCATAAAAAGTTCACAAAAATTCAAAAAAATGTTATCCAAATTTTCAACTTTTTATTTAATTAAATTTTCGAGTATCAGTTTTGTAGCTTAATAAATTTTAGTCTAATGAAGTGCAAGTTTCAACCGCCTACAAAATCGCGTTGATTTTTAAGGTGTTTTATTTGGAGACTGCTTTCGCGGTTGTTTTTTTATATAACGAGTGCAATTAACAAAAACTGGCGTTTATTTTTTAAAAGTTTGTTGCTAACCGGCTTCCGCATTTTATTTCGTAAGAAATTCTTGCTTATATGGAAAAAAGTGGAAAAGTCCGTCTTTAAAAAAATCTCAAAAATCAACGAGATTTTGTAGCCGGTTGAAACTTGCACTTCACAACTGCACAATCGAAATTTTCTAGAAATTCTGAATAAGTTGAAAATTTGAATGAAATTTTTGTGTGAACTTTATATAAAGTGTGAAAATCCGATGTATATGGGTTATATTAACTATAGAACTACCCATATTTTCATAAATAAAAAATGTAGAAAACGTTTCATGAAAATAATTGTGAATATTATATTAGAACAATGTGCACACTTTCATTTGTCGCCTAGTGTATGCATGCATTTGTTTAAGTGTATACATATAAATATATGCTGATATGTTCATACATGTTCCCATACATATACTATTTTTTTTATAAAAAAAATATCCAAAACAAGATTAAAAACTGATGCGCAGTTCGTATTGTAAATAATGTAAATATGCGCATGTCCTTAAATGCAATTAAAAATACACGTTTGTACTCGTATGTTGATAGTTGTGGACTTCAAACTTTTGACATCTAAAAAAAAAAATAGACCTCTTGCTTATTTACATGCAAATGTATTTTCAAATAATACCCGAAGTATCTAACTTAAAAAGTTATACCCGAATACTAGCTACCAGTGCGGCCAGGTTAACCGTTTGAGGGAGGATTTACCTCTTATTTTATTTTATTACCGCACAACTTTGGACCGACCAGTTTAACCGATTTCTATAGTTTCCTTCAAACAAATAAAAATATCCTTATTTGTGCAAAGGATCCAAAAATGAGACAAAACTGATAGATCTATTCGAAATATGTTCAGCATCATTCTCATCATTACACCCAGTTTATCCTAGATTTGCCTATGTGAAAAGGATATAAAGGTTTTTGATTAGCTACCCTTTAGCCCAGATTCCTAACCCGTCGAGTCTTTACGAAAGTTCATCAAACAAGACGGTACAAGGGTTAAATCAAAAATTCAGTAAACTAGTGACTCTACATACTACTCCAGAAGAGTTTATGCGCTTCCTCAAAACAATGTCCTAAAGATTAGAGAAAGCTAATGAAGCAATGTAATGACAAATAGTAATGCTATAGAATAATAATAATATTAGAATAGATAGACATATGTATGTATGTTAGCATTTGGCCGAGCTTCTCCTCTTATAAAAAAAATGTTTAACAAAATTTCGCACATTGGTGAAAAATCTATCCTAACTATACAGGAAAAAATTGCAAGTGTTCGAACTAAAAATGGTTAGTTTAGAACATTGTATGTATTAGGTACGTATAAGCATTAAATATTTACTTACATACAGTGGTCGAAAAAATTATAGCCGCACCACCGTGTAAATCAAAGTATACATGGAACAGTGTGCAATATTTAAAAAGAGTCAATAAACTTCCGTAAAAATGTCGAGCTTTTTAATTACATAGATTTCATAGAAAGATTTTGAGTCTGCAGTCTTGTAGCCCATTTATTTCTAGTATAATAAAGTGCAAGATTCAAATGGCGAAAAATGATCTTTGATTTTTCAGGTTTTTTTTTTTTGTAGCATTTGCCTTCATTTACCGAATAAACACATCTTGGATATAATGATAAGAAAAATTAAATGGGCTATAAAACTGCATAGCCAAAAAAAAGAAAACATTCTGAACAAAATGTATGGAATTTTGTTGTTTGTTTAAATTTTTGTACAAAGTTTGAAGCTTGGTTTTTGTTATAGGATGAACAACATTTTTATAAAATAATAATTAAAATTAATTGAAAAACTATATATTTCGCCTGTTTGCTNTAAATTTTTGTACAAAGTTTGAAGCTTGGTTTTTGTTATAGGATGAACAACATTTTTATAAAATAATAATTAAAATTAATTGAAAAAAATGATCATAGTTTACCTTATCATTATGTCGGGCACTATATTTCGCCTGTTTGCTTTTTTTTGTTGCATCTCATATCACACTTCTTCGACAAGTTGGCAAATTAAATAATTACCTATTCATGATAAAGTATCCGCCAATTTTTTGGGCAATTATTTAGTGTCAACATTGCGTACACAAGTGTGTTTACGCAAATTTTTGTATAATATAAATATTTACATATGTACTTATGTAAATACTTTAGGTAGTGCGGGAACATGTAGGTACACAATAAATACTATTTTACTAACATGCATACATACAGTCAATCAAGAAAGTTTAGGTACAGCGAATTTTTTACAATACGGGCAACTATTTTTTAAATATTTTATTTTTCGCTAATTTTTTATAAAAATATGGTTAATTCTACAACAAAAACTCCAAAAAGAAAAGATCCAAACCTTGTGCAAAATTAAAGAAAATTCTGCAAAATTTCATTCAAATATTGCACTTTTTATTTACGCTCTCTAGAAAAAATTTGAGTATGCAGTTAGCATTCAATTTTAGTGTAATAAAGTGCAAGTATGAGGAAGCTAGGACTTACCATTGATTTTTGGGAAATTTTTTTGTTGAAGGTGTCGCACATTTTTTCCATATAAAAAAATTATCATATCATATTTTTATAAAAAATTATCCAAAAATAAAATATTTAAAAAATAGTTGCCCGTATTGTAAAAAATTCGCTGTACCTAAACTTTATTGACTGACTGTATGTATATTAGACTGCATCACTTCCCATACAAAAAAAAACGGTCCTGTTTTTCAACTGGAATTATAAAATCTATTATATTTTAAGACTTCCACCAAAATATCTCGAAAAAATATTAAGATTTATTTATTAATAAAAACAATTTTTTTAAATACTTTTTGAAAAAATTCCCATAGATGACTAAACAGTTTAAGCTTAAAAAATTTGCATACAAATATTTTAAAAAATTTTTCTACGGAATCATAATAATGAGATTTTTGATGCTGTTTTTGAATTTTTTTCGAAGACTGGTTTAAGAAAAACTTGAATAACTCAGCCAAAATCTTACCAATTTAGACTTATGAGGTATCATTGGTAATTTCTTAGCAAGGCTCTAATCCATTTTATGAAGAATTCAACAAAATTCTCGGTGTAGAATTAATAGAGACGGATTCAGAAATTACTTTGGAGGAACGAATTCCCTCTTTTCTAAAGTCATTCAAAAGCTGAAGTGCAATTAACCATTTGAAAAAACGTGAATTTTACATTAAAAAATCTATTGTTAAAAATTTCTTTTCGCCAAAAAGTCGCCTGGATGCAAAAAAAAATTACATTACATTGGTTTTGAAGAGCTGCATCGACATATTCTAACAAAGTGATTTTTAAAGGCATTTTTAATGCAGTTCGCGTTTAAGTCTGATTAACTAACTCATATTCAGATCGATAATAGACCATTTCCACCAAAAGCTGAACTGCAGTTAAGAGCTCAAACAAGTTCCAAGAATTCTCATTTTCGTTGTTGGCGTTTCCACATTACATCAAGTTTCAAGAACTTTAACAGGGGGTGATCGGTAATCTTTGCCTTTTCTCTTTCGTTTGCTAGTAATTAATGTAATTACTCCCTAGTTTTAAACTCCTATTTCCAATAGGCATTAACAGCAGTTAAGGCCCACACAAATATAATTGGCATCAATGCGCGACGAAAACAAACAACAAATGTCACGTCCGACATCATGGAAACACCCATACGTCGGTTTGTTGAAGAGTGTTCTCTCTGAGTTGGCGTGAGAGTCTTGTAGCGAATATGTTGGCCATCTGTTGTGACTGTGGTTTTTCGACGTTGAGCTTTTCTTGCATTTTCGGGCGCACATTTAAACACTGTGTGTCTTTTGTCTATCACAACATGATGGATTTGGTATCACGTTTTAGGATCTGGAGACAGCCACATAGCATGATGGATCTTTTTATGCTGGAATCTAGTACTACAAGACGTCGCCTCTGGCCACGCTGCGGAACTGAAGAAGGAAGCGAGACGTATTTGCCGCAATACGAAGAGAGAGGCCGAAATACGTGAGTGCGAAGTGCTTGAGATGCTGGCCGACAGGAAAAACGCACGAAAATTTTATCAGAGAGTTAGGCGACTTACGAAAGTTTTCTAGACCATTGCGAACTCCTGTAAGAACAACCATGGTGACCTAGTGAGCGATGTGCAGAACGTACTTAAATTATGGAGGGAAGACTTTTCCAGCCTATTGAATGGCAACTGCACTGAAAGTAGTGGAGAACACGAACCCGAGCCCCCAGTCGACGATGCTGGAGTCGATGTCCCACCACCTGACTATTACGAGATATGAATAGCGATTACGCGGCTGAAAAACAACAAAGCCGCTGGAGCTGATAGCCTGACAGCCGAGCTATTCAAGTACGGCTGATGAGATGCATGCATCAGCTCTTATGCAGAATATGGTGAGATGAATGCATTCCCGACGACTGAAATTTAAGTATGCCCAATCCACAAGAAAGGCGACCCCGCCAATAGCGCCAACTAAAATATCGCGGGATCAGCCTTCTAAGCATAGGTTACAAGCTCTCATCGAGTGTATTGTGTGAAAGACTGAAGCCCAACGTCAACGAACTGATTGGGCCTTATCAGTTATTAGACCTGGCAAATCCACCATAGACCAGGTATTCACAATACGCCAAATCTTGGAAAAGACCCTCGAAAATAGGATCGACACACACCATCAATTTGTCGATTTCAAAGCCGCATTCGACAGCACGAAAAGAAGTGCTCTTTATGCCGCGATGTTTAAATTTGATACCCCTGCGAAACTGATACGTCTGTGTAAAATGACGTTGAGCAACACCACCAGCTCCGTTAGAATTGGCAAGGACCCCTCCGAGCCATTCAGTTATAAGTCACTCATCATGCCTGTGCTGGTGTATGGCGCGGAGGCATGGACAATGAAAACATTAGATGAAGCGGCTCTTGGAGTTTTTGAGAGAAAGATTCACGGACCTTTGCGCGTTGGCGATGGCGAATACCGCATACGATTTAACGATGAGCTGTATGAGCTTTACAACGATAATGGACATAGTGCGACAAATTAAAATTCAGCGGCTCCACTGGCTAGGTTATCGAATGGACATAAGGAGGAAGAGGAATGCCTCTTCTGCGTTGGAAAGTCCAGGTGGATAAAGACTTGGCTTCACTTGGCATTTCCAACTGGCGTACTTTTCATTCATTGCGAGAGGGCTATGATGTGCATCGGGCTAAATAAGTTTGTACACACTTTTATCTTTATTCAGCTAGCCCTTTGAACTCCCATCATAGCTACGGTGACCATATTTATGAGAGCCGAATACGGGACAAAAAAAAATTTTGCAAATTTTTTCCACACTGTTTTCCCTGAAACAGTATCCTTATAGTAACATCACAAATTTGTAGGATAATTTTCTCGAGATTTTTACCCCGTAAAATTTGTTAAAAAAATTCGTTAAATTTTAGTATAATAAAGTGCAATTTTAAGTCGGTAAGGCTTACCACTAATTTTTGGCATTTTTTTTTTTTTTGTTGACGGTGTTACGCATTTTTTTCATACAAAGTATGTATGTTCGACCATTTTTTTTTGAAAGAGCACAGTCCACTCGCACTTTATTATACTCAATTTGAATGAGTTACAAAACTGCAAACCAAATTTTTTTCTAAAGATTCTAATTAAAATGTTTGAAATTTTGGAGAAACATTGCAGAATTAATTTTTATAGTTTTTTGCACAAAGTTAGAAATTTGGTATTTATGGTTTTTGTTAGGAAAAGAGCTTTACTTTCATAAAATAAATAATAAACATTAAATAAGCTAAGAAAAAAATAGCCAAAACTTACTAAAATGTCGAGTCGTAATTTCTATTTTGGCTACTGTATGTATTCCACGATTCGAATCACAGGCATTCAGATTAAAAAAAATTACTGTTTATAAGGAAAATTACGATTATATACCAACATCACTTGAAATTTGTTCATAGCCATGCCATTTTTATGAGCTGTTACCCCGTCGGAACACCGAATGCGGGACAAATGCAGGACATTAAAAGAAATACATATACTGAAAATTTGGCGTCCCGTATAAAATAAATAAAATAAATAAAATACCAGGACAATGGGTCAAAAAAGCGGACTGTCCCGTATAATACAGGACGTATGGTCACCGTAATCATAGCAGTACTTTTTACATTGCCAAGTGATGTCATGTAATTATGGATCATCTAATTGTTTTTATAATTGCAAAAAAAAAAAAATTTACTTAAAAAAAATTATTGGTAGAATATGATTAATTTTTTGAGTATATTCCTCTGAAATTAAATATGTAGTTATGTATATAAGTATGTACATACATACATATGTAAATGCATATGAACATCTAATACAACTAATTACTGTCTGATAGCTATTAAATTCGTTTTGCTGCATCAATGACTACTGCAAAAGCTCCAATAACAATTTATGTGCATATGCTTGTATGTTATATCTATTTAGATATGAACATACGCACATACACATGTACATACATTAGGGTGGTTCATAAAAAAATCAAATGAACGATTTTTTCAGTCTCACCCCTCATTCAGTAATACCACGGTCACAGATATCACATATAAATTTTGGTCCCAATTAGAGACGGTTAAGGCGTGTCGCACAGGGGGGCAAAGTACAGATTCCTCTATAGAGACTCAAAAAATTAAAATTAATTTGTTTTTCAATTAATACCCTAAATCGATACTACCATAATCGAAGACGTGACATATAAATTTTGGTACCGATTGGAGTCGGTTAAGACGTCTTCATAGAGTAATATGAACTTTGACCCCTGTGCGACACGCCTTAACCGTCTCCTATCGGGACCAAAATTTATATGCGATATCTTCGACTGTAGTAGCATGGACGTAGGAGTCGAGGCTTCGAAAATCTGATGTAAAAATTTGCTTCCTACATTTGAGGACCACCCTAATATACATGTATAAAAAATATCTACATATGTATGTACATTTGTATAAAACCAAACACTGCAGGAGTGACTCAGAATTTTTGGTGTACTAAACAGTGCCTTTGGGATTGCTCATACACTTTCGCAAACTTGATAAGTCTGAATAGAAACCCAGTATTGTAATTGATTTGCAGATCGGACGGGGAGGTGCACAATTAGACGATCGATTGCGGTATGCGACTATCCCAAGATGCAAAGTGTTTGCCTTATGGCTTGTATATATATGTATGTATAAACATTAACATGAATATTCACGGCTTCTCGCTTCACTTTATTTATTTACTCATTTCGGCTATGAAAGCAAAGGCTACTTGCCGCACTAAAGCAATTAAATAATAAGCCTTTCTAACTGGCGTTTATCACCAATGAGAAGCGTACAACAGTAGCGCCAATTCACTTAAGTTAATTTGTATAGCTTAGCTGGTGTACTATGTGTGTATATATGTATTTATAGGCTTATAAATTTTGGGGGGCGCGTACGCTATTCTACAACGGCGGCAACCGTAGTAGAGTCATCCAATGCGGGCATGGGCCAGTATGCAGCAGCGAATGCCACACGCCATACCGCAACACATAGCAATAATAATAACACATTTGTACATATGTATGTATGGATAAATAAATATTATATACATTTGTGTAAACATAGATAATACATGCATATGTATACACAGTATAATTGTATATCGATCGCCAGAGTTCTACTGCCGGGTGATTTTAAATTTGAATTGGATTCGCGCGCGCACACTCCCAACCAACTGTTCGCCCGATAACGTTGGCTGCGCGTCGCTGTAGTGCGTTTAGAGTTCTTGGGGTCTCGCAGGCGGTAGGTTTTATTTCGTAGCGTTAGCGATATGCTGTGAAAATCGAAAGTGTTGCTATGTTTGCTTACAAGCGAAGGGAAAAAATGAAAATTCGCGTTACCGCGCAGAGACTATCTTTCAAGGACGCCTGAAAGCATTAAGTGAGTGACACATAGAAGTGTTGAACAAAGTGTAAAAAATTAATGGAATAAAAAATATTAAAAACAAAAAAAAAAATTATTTTAAATTAAATATTACGGAAATAGTGAATAAACGTGATTGATTCATCTCACTTGACGTTGGGCTTTTACTTCTCACTTGTTACCACGATTAAAAAAGTTAAATAACGCCCTTCGGTTGTTCTTTATAATTTTTTATTTTTTATTTTTAAATATTATTTGAAGGATGCTTGATAAAAATCATAATTTAACCGTTAAAATTTAACTTCTGTAGCTTTCGATCATACATATTAGTCGGCCGCCGTTGTGGCTGAGGGGTTAGAGGTGCGTACTACCCACTCTGCCGGACCACGGTGGAGAAAATGCAGAAGGTGACGCCGATGGCAATACCGCTAATTGGCTCTCAGTGAATTTGACAGAATAAGCTGTTTTGCTAACGACACAGTCGAGATGACAGCAGTAGTGATGTGCTGAGTAAATATTTTTAAGTATCCAATACTCTCGATACTCGATACCGAAACATTTAGGTTTCGAATAAAAGCGCACATAGGCCAAAAATATGGAAAAAACGGTTCACTTTACTTCATTTTATTTTATTTTATTTTGTTTTATTTTATTTTATTTTATTTTATTTTATTTTATTTTATTTTATTTTATTTTATTTTATTTTATTTTATTTTATTTTATTTTATTTTATTTTATTTTATTATAATATTATATAATTAATTGATTATATTTAATTTAATTTAAATTAATTTAATAGAAATAGACTATCATTTTTAAAACTTTTGTTTGCCGTCTAAGCCATATGCTGAATTTCCACTAGGAATTAAATGATAAAACTTTCGATGACAATGTTATAACATACGAATTAAAAAACATGTTTCTGCCCTAGTACTATGTACGAAAGTATTAAGTAAATTGTACGAATACGGAATTGTAGATTTCTTAAATTATAAAACCATACGTGAATATTACGAATGCCTTCGTACAATGCACAAAATTATTCGTACAGAGGTTTGTTCAGTCATTTACGAATGTGTTTCGTAAAATAAACCGTAAGATTTCGTAAATTGTACTGATAAAATGCCTTACGAAAGTCCTTTCGTTGTATTTACGAATGGTTCGTAAAATTTGTTTCGTTTTGGACGAAAGTTTCGTACAATGTACAAAATCCAAGACTACGAAAGTTTTTCGTAGCACTTTTACGAAATTTTATATTCAGTGTAGGCATTAAAAAATTCCTGTTTCCGTATAGCATTTTTTAAATGGCATAATTTTTTCATTTGAATTCGGAATTAAGACTATTTTTCCTGTTTGAAAACCGATAGTATTCAGAAATGAACTATATGTGAGGAGCATGGAGAATTAAATTGCCCTTTCTTTGATAAAAAGGATTGTAGTCTTCATCCACTCGGTTATGGAATTATTTTTACACGTTGTTAATTATTGTAGAGATGTAGTTGCTTCTAAAGCCTGATATCTTTACGTAAAATTTTCCATTTGCTGCGTGCAAAGGCGAATTTATTCATTTGGGTCCTCCTTAATAATAAGCTATACACCAGCAACTGTGTTTTCGGAGCACTGTCTCGCAATCTCTGCGGATGCATATTATCATTTAGAGTGTATCGACGGCTGAATGGAAGATCGACCTATCTCGGCAGCCTGTTCGGTAACGGTCTATCTCAGACAATTTTTCAAAAACGCCCCGTTTCAGAATTTGGTTAAAGAGCGCCATATTTCAGAATTTGATTGAAGAACGCCCTATTCCAGAATTCGGTTCCAAAACGCCCTATCTCAACATATTTTTAAGATACCTTCAGTTGAGATAGGGCGTTCTTCGGCCAAATTCTGAGATAAGGCATTTTTCAACCGAATTCTGAAGTAGGACGTTCAGGTCTATTCGGTACGTTACCAAAGATTTTGTAACCGGAAAATGTTGTTACCAAAAAATGTGACCAGTTCCACACACCGCGATCCTAGGTACGTTGGTAATGCAGTTAAAATATTCAGCAATTCAGCTATGAAGAATTGTAAAAATTCTGGCATTGCATATTTCACGGGGCACTACTTTGTTACCAGCTTATGCGAAAAGGGTTTAAAAATTGNATAAGCTATACACCAGCAACTGTGTTTTCGGAGCACTGTCTCGCAATCTCTGCGGATGCATATTATCATTTAGAGTGTATCGACGGCTGAATGGAAGATCGACCTATCTCGGCAGCCTGTTCGGTAACGGTCTATCTCAGACAATTTTTCAAAAACGCCCCGTTTCAGAATTTGGTTAAAGAGCGCCATATTTCAGAATTTGATTGAAGAACGCCCTATTCCAGAATTCGGTTCCAAAACGCCCTATCTCAACATATTTTTAAGATACCTTCAGTTGAGATAGGGCGTTCTTCGGCCAAATTCTGAGATAAGGCATTTTTCAACCGAATTCTGAAGTAGGACGTTCAGGTCTATTCGGTACGTTACCAAAGATTTTGTAACCGGAAAATGTTGTTACCAAAAAATGTGACCAGTTCCACACACCGCGATCCTAGGTACGTTGGTAATGCAGTTAAAATATTCAGCAATTCAGCTATGAAGAATTGTAAAAATTCTGGCATTGCATATTTCACGGGGCACTACTTTGTTACCAGCTTATGCGAAAAGGGTTTAAAAACAGGAACAGGAACTTTATTTACCAATTACAAAATTTTTATTACCAGGGCAGAATAGACATGTAAGTGGAAAAGGATTTTTTATTTGAATTTTTTATGAAACCGGCATTCAATGACGGACCGTTTTTTCTCCCGTATTCTTGTATTAATTTGTATAACCGCTCCAATGATTTGTGTTCCGCATATCCGGTTTACCCATAATCAAATATGTAGTTCGAATAATTATATGTAGATATGGACATACATAAGTACACAAATTCGTATGATTGTAAGTACATATTTAGTGTTGGTTTTGCACTATTACAACACATACGTTATGGACGGGATACGGTTTTTTATATAGCTTATCAGTTATTGTGAAGTACATGGCAGATATGTGTAAGGCTTTTCTTTCCGATTGGTTAAGTTGTGCAAAGCTGAAGGCTAAAAAGTTAAATGAACTTGTGATATCAGTCATCCAAGGCATGTAATAACGCAGTTAGCTAATATAGTACATAAATACGTATGTATTTTTATGAATATAAAGCATATATGCATGATAAAGTATATGTATACTTTCGTACATACTATTTATAATTTACGCCCATGTTGCTGCTTTTGAAACTTATAATTATAGTAATCATTGACAGTTTCAGTGCGACCAGCGTCTTATCTAGTTCGTATTCGCGTCCTCAGTGTACATATATGTATGTAATAAGTGAATCCAAAATCGGTAATTTTGGAGCGCAGTCATAAATTTGTGAAAGCTTTACGTCAGAACAAATTGTGAAAGAAGGATGTTTATACATATGTATGTANTCTTCGGCCAAATTCTGAGATAAGGCATTTTTCAACCGAATTCTGAAGTAGGACGTTCAGGTCTATTCGGTACGTTACCAAAGATTTTGTAACCGGAAAATGTTGTTACCAAAAAATGTGACCAGTTCCACACACCGCGATCCTAGGTACGTTGGTAATGCAGTTAAAATATTCAGCAATTCAGCTATGAAGAATTGTAAAAATTCTGGCATTGCATATTTCACGGGGCACTACTTTGTTACCAGCTTATGCGAAAAGGGTTTAAAAACAGGAACAGGAACTTTATTTACCAATTACAAAATTTTTATTACCAGGGCAGAATAGACATGTAAGTGGAAAAGGATTTTTTATTTGAATTTTTTATGAAACCGGCATTCAATGACGGACCGTTTTTTCTCCCGTATTCTTGTATTAATTTGTATAACCGCTCCAATGATTTGTGTTCCGCATATCCGGTTTACCCATAATCAAATATGTAGTTCGAATAATTATATGTAGATATGGACATACATAAGTACACAAATTCGTATGATTGTAAGTACATATTTAGTGTTGGTTTTGCACTATTACAACACATACGTTATGGACGGGATACGGTTTTTTATATAGCTTATCAGTTATTGTGAAGTACATGGCAGATATGTGTAAGGCTTTTCTTTCCGATTGGTTAAGTTGTGCAAAGCTGAAGGCTAAAAAGTTAAATGAACTTGTGATATCAGTCATCCAAGGCATGTAATAACGCAGTTAGCTAATATAGTACATAAATACGTATGTATTTTTATGAATATAAAGCATATATGCATGATAAAGTATATGTATACTTTCGTACATACTATTTATATTTTATGCCCATGTTGCTGCTTTTGAAACTTATAATTATAGTAATCATTGACAATTTCAGTGCGACCAGCGTCTTATCTAGTTCGTATTCGCGTCCTCAGTGTACATATATGTATGTAATAAGTGAATCCAAAATCGGTAATTTTGGAGCGCAGTCATAAATTTGTGAAAGCTTTACATCAGAACGAATTGTGAAAGAAGGATGTTTATACATATGTATGTATGTATGCTCATTAGACCGTACAATCCTACAAGCACACAAAAAAAAAAAAATACGTGGCTACTTGAGGTCAACGAACTTCGATATATCACACTTTAAGATCCGACTGCAAATGCCGAAGATATGACGAAAAATGTAAAAAGGCGATTACTACACGTTCGCAAAAAAAAATGTTTTTTTTTTCAAAATTGTGCCCTCGAAACAAAAGCTTCAATGTATTATGCTCTGAAATCCGACTATAAATGCTGAAGATATGACAAAAAATTTTAAAAGGCGACCCCTTCGTTCGACAAAAAAAATACTTTGATGTTGCCTTCGATTCGAAATACTTCCCTAGCAAAAATGTAATGATTTTTTTCGAGTTCTAATTTACTGATATTAGGGTGAAAATAACTGAGATCTGGTGTGTAATTACTAAAAAGGACCTCAAGTATCATTGAATTTTGGAATAAAAAAGTTTCCTAGAGACAAGAATATCGATATATCATACTTTTAGAACCGGTTGTAAACGCCGAATATATGACGAAAAAATTTATTGAATCAGTTTACTATTCTCAAGGCAAAAATGCTCGTATATGTTTTTATTATTTCATCGAGAAACTTTAAGCAAATGCAAAGTACTTTTTAAAGCAACAGAAATCATGAAAAAAATGTCTTCAGATTTTTCTTGGAAGCTGTAAGCATGAACATACATATTTTTATAAAAAAATAACAAAAAACATCTTAACTTGAATAACATTGAGAATATTAAAAAAAATCGAACACGTTAACACTTGTTTGAGTCAACGTGTGTTTGTCTTGTTTTTATTCAGGTTTATTTTGATGTGCTTTATTTTATTTTATAATGCATATTTTACTTTAATTTATTTTACTTTATCTTTTTATTTAATATTTTTTTAAATTTAATTTCTTTATATTTAATTTGTTAGTTTTTACTTAATTTTTTTATTTAAATTTTATTAATTTTTTATTTATTTTAATTTAATTTATTTTATTTTATTTAAGTTTATCCTTTTTATTTAATTTATTTTGTTAAATTTTATTTTATTTTTTTATTTTATTTCATTTTGTTTTATCATATTATATCTCTTTATTTTATTTATTTTAGCTTAATTTTATTTAATTTAGTTTATTTAATCTTTTTTATTTGACGTTATTCTTTTGTCGTATATTCATTTCGTACGCTTCCCTTATACTCCGCTGCCCTTGCGTATTTAAATAGATAATTGGCGCATATACTTACTTACATATATATAGGAATATATTTTGAATAAATGAATAAAATATTTAAATCGGGGCAAAAATCCTATCGTAATGCGTAAGCATATGCTTTTTATACAATAAATGATTACAATCACAATTATTCACCATTTATGTGTGTATGTACTAGGGATGCTAATTTTTCAGCCTTTCCCGATCCCGGGATTTTCGGGACGTTATTATCACAACCCCGGGATCCCGGGATTTAGATATTCATTACTTTTCAACAACTTAAATCGAAAAATTTGCTTCTATATTGCTTTAGGGAAACTCTCCTACCATAAAATAAATAATAAATAAATGGGTTTGAAACCTACTTTTTTATTTTTTTATTGTTTCTCTCTGACGTCAGGATTTATTTTAAAGGGCTTTGTAAATTTAAAGATATGATTAATTCCAAAAATATGGGTACCAAATTCAAGAGGAAATTTCTTTAGAATTTAAAAAAATTAAAATTTTTTAGATTCACAAGGACAAATAGATAATATTTTAAGCTGATAGAGTTACAAGGATGAAATTCGAGGATGTTAACTAGTTTATATAAGTCCTTAACATATAATAAAAAAAAAAAAAATATTGCGAAATTTCAAGGATAAGATTCTAAAATGACATTTTCAATACTTACCAGTCCTTCTGCACCAAAAACTTAAATCTGTTTAAATTCTACAGGATTTCCTCTTTAATTTGATAACCATACTTCTTCTCTAAGCACATTTCTCTGATTTTTTTTTAAATAATTTTTGAATTACTGACGTCAGAGTGAAAAACTAAAAAACGCAATTTTACTATCGCGCGGTGTTATATGTATAATGAGCTAGACATTTATAAAAAAATATTAATTATTAAATAAAAAAAGAAATATATCCAATATATTATTGCCAGCAGTGCAAATTACAAATCCCGAAAATTCCGGGATTATTTGCCATTCCTACTATATACTTAAGCATGTTTTAATTTAATAGAAAGCAATTATAAAAAAAACTTAATAAATAAAAACTTTACTTTATCTCTATCGGTGAAGTAAAAAAAGCAATGGGCACAAGTGAGTTAGACACTTCTACGCAACAAAAGAACCACATAGATAAAAAAGACCCAAATGAAAACAAAAAACAAAAAGTGTGTTAATCATATGTGCAAAAGCAAAAGTACCGTCTGGCGCGATACATATTAACCGCACATGCTGGGTGTAGTAGTCGCGCGCCCAGTAGCGATAAGCTGGTGTACTTCGTCGATTGTTGGTGTGTTCTTAACGTGCGCGTATTTACATTGATCAACCGCATTCTGGCAACATGTCCGGTGTACATGGCAAGTGTTTTTGCCTCGGATTCATACCATAATTTGCTGAAGTGATATTGGTACTTATCTGGTGTTTCCGTTGGAGCGGCCATCTTTATTTCTACATCTCCATCTCTTACTGATTCTGCATAGAGCACAAAACAACAATCACAAAATGGGATTCCTCTCGAAAGCCGCATACATTGTGTGGGCAGTGTAAGTGCTGATATGAAATTTTATGTAATTATCCCAGCTTATTTTATCTAAAAATTATACCAGAAAAACATTGCAATTGCGTTAGTTAAGAAATTGTATTATATTTATACCAATTATATTAAAAATTCTTTTTTCCCATATAAAATACATGCAAAACCTTGAACGCTTGATTAAAGAAACTAAAAAAAAAACGGGTAAAATTTTTCCGGCATAGAACAATCCTTGGGGGTCAGAGCATTAAAATTCCGACATTACTTTTATTTGGACCACCCTAATGAAAATTCCCGTAGGTTTCGTGATTTTTCTGCAGAAAATTTTCAAATCCAGTTTTTATAAAAAACAACAACTTTATTCATTTAATTTTTGAGTTGTGACGTTCTTTCGTGTTCTCTATTTATGGAGTCCGACCAAAAATTGCATATTTTTACTGCCAAAATAACATCAGATTGGTACATCTCGTCCCCAAAAGTTTGTAAATTTTGAGCCAAATTGAAAATGGTTATCCCTTACAATACTTAACTTTCAAACCGTTTTTTTTCTCAAAATTTTTGTTCAGATGACAGGATATTGATTGTTGGTGTGAAGTTTGCATCTAATAGGACTACAATAGGCTACGCTCTAATGTAATAATAGCTGTCCTGAAGAGTTGCGCATCAGGTAGATAATTTTAAATTTACTTGTATATACTACATACATACCTACCTACGTGCCTAAATGCACTTGCTTATATTAATCTAAATTGTTTATTTTGAAAATTAAAAAAATAACTAACTTTTACTTGACCTTGATTTTTAGAACATTCGATTAGCCACATATGTATAGCAAAAGAACAAAAAACAGTAGTTACACATATAAACATATATGTATGTATTTACTTAAGTATATATGTATGTATGTAAACATATATAAAAGCAATGTAAACTTTTAAGTTAAAAAACGGAAATAATTATAATAAATACTTTCGATTCAGTTCTAATTAGCCACCAAAGGGGCGAACCACTTTTAACACAAAATAATTTGCTTATTACTTTTGCTTGCCAAAAATGTTTCATAAGTCAATTAAGTTGGCACTAAATGGCTACTTAATAGTCAGCGGCGGCATCAATTACTCGTTCTGTTGGTGGCAAGTGAATCGACGAAGCTGGTGCTAGTGAATTTTTTGCTACAATTGTGATTAAATAAATGTGTATATGTATGTATATGGGTGTTTCCATGATGTCGGACGTGACATTCGTAAGACCTTAGGATTAAATAAATCATAATACATATATTTTAATTTAATTTTTTTTCAGTTGTTCTCACCACCGTTTCGCGTTTTCATAACCTTTTTTCGCCATCTGAATACGGTATTTATAATTATAGAGTCGTTTGAACTCATTTACTTGCATTTTCGGCTTACATTTTCATGGAAACGCCCATATGTACATTAGGGTGCTCCTTAAACTTGCTAGCATCTTTGTATGGGCCACTCCTTTATTTCGTTCTACGTACAAAATAAACACACTCACGACAGTTTCAAAATTTTAAAATAATTTTAACGGGTCGCTACCAGGGTTTGAAAATATTAAAAATTTGAACNTTTTCGGCTTACATTTTCATGGAAACGCCCATATGTACATTAGGGTGCTCATTAAACTTGCTAGCATCTTTGTATGGGTCACTCCTATATTTCGTTCTACGTACAAAATAAACACACTCACGAAAGTTTCAAAATTTTAACGGGTCGCTACCAGGGTTTGAAAATATTAAAAATTTGAAAACTTTACATATTTTGTTATCTACTTTAGAAAAAAATAAAAAAATTCGTTTTGAGCACAGGATGTCCTCCATAATAACTCTCCCCTTTTCATGAGTTTCTACTTCGTTTTCAAGATAATTATCTGTAAACCAGCGTTATTTGGAACTTAGAGAAAAATTTAAAAAAAAAAATGCTGCACTTATTCCGAAAAAACTTAAACAAATGACAGTCTTTGGAGCTTAATATTGCATGTTGAATCGATTTCCGATTAATATGAATTTATATTTCACCCATAAATTTGATAAATTTGCAGATAACTCTTAAACTGATAATTTGATTGCAAAACATTGTGTAGAAAGTTCATAGGGATTTCGAAGACCTTTACTATGAAGGAGAGTTTTGTGCGGTGTGATAATCCGAGCCGGATATTTTTGGAAAAAAATTGAAAATGCTGTTTCCTCAATTTGAAAAAAAACGATAATTTCGCAAATTCCTAAAACCTTTTCTACTTTTTTATTTTTGACCTCATATTCAGATTCTGTGAGTTATTTTACATAGCAAATGACTATAAAATTCACGATTTTCAACTAATTTGTTAAAAACTGTTTTCCCTGAATGCATATGGTTTTCTAAATTTTCAAATGCAACGCGCAAGTAATAAAAATAATAAAATAAATAATAAAATTTTGCACAGCTTATTTTGAGACCAAGAGACATCTTTTTCCGCCCGGAAAAACAATTTTTTTTAAACGAACGGTCTAGTGTTCTTATTATTTTTCACATGACTGTGTGTATGCATGTAGTTGTGCCAAATTTATAACTCTTCGGCAAATCTATTCTATGAGTATTTGCACCAAACTAATCATCATCCCGTCGTTTGCTTGGCGTGTCCATATTAGATCGCCAGTTTTTTCCTTAATTTATCAAGAAAAATTAAGTACACATGTATGTACATATATACATACATATGCACGTATTTTCTGCTTTCAATTAATTGACTCAAAATGAATGTGAAAATGACTAGTAGCATAGCAAAACCAAACTGAGAATCGAATAACAAAACAAAAACAAAAAAAAATTTAAATAAATGGAAGTTAAAACATCGACAGTTCCTCACCGCATTGTGGGCGCCAACACCAACGGAGAGTTGCCGAGTTTAAAATGCAATTATTTCATTAAGACTTATTTTGATCACAATTAACTGACCGAATGGACAGTCATGTGCATGATGACACTTAACAGAACACTATAACAAAAACAATGCTATTTGAGCTTTTTTGCATTGATGAATGGAGTAATACAATAGGGCTATTCGCGATCCGGTGCAAATGGCCTAGCATCATTGCATTGCAAATTTGCAAATAATTTGCAATACACAAACAAAATACACGCATTTGCACTTGTCATGGCTTGACAAATTTGCAATACCGAAAATCCATAGCATAAAAATGCTATGCAATGCAACTCTGGTTGACATTTCTCTCAGCTGATTAAAAAAGTTTTACCATGCCAGTTTAATAAAGTTCGCTCGCAATCCATGGCATATTTCTGCAATTGCATTAATTTGTCAGCTCTTATGCACCGAATCGCGAATAGCCCTAATATAAATAATTTCGGTTGGGTGATGCGATTCCCCATGACGTGAATGTGCGTGCATGAGTGTGGAGTGGTGAGCCATGTGTGCGCTTGGGGGGGCGTAGATGACACTAAGTACATAATATTTAGGAACATCACTCTTCTTCCCGGCCCCCCTCACAACAAGCAACTAGTAAATAAACAGTGAATATAAAAATATAGTAAATATTGTTTATAAATATGTATGTATGTATGTACATGATGTTTTTTTGTATAAATATATGCAAACATTTGTATATTCTGAGGTGCCTATGGCTCATGCACGCACGCACGTGTTTGATGGCTGAGTATTTATCGTGACCAATGGATGACGGTTTACCGGCACAGTTGGTTTGCATTTCCAGTCTTACCATGCGGTGGTGTAATTTGAAATGAAAACATTCACGTTAGAAATTTAAGCTTTTCATTTGTTTTCCTTTTATTTTGGCATATATGTACATATGTATGTACACACTACATATAGACATATGTTGGTAATCTATATAATTTCATGTAAATTTGTTATTTGCATAAATTAAAATGTGTACACAAATTTTTTTTTGCAAATTTAAGTAATTGGTTGGTTGCCAAATTTGGTCTATCAGCTTTGCTCAATTATGTGTTGTACATACTAGTTCAAGGGAAATTAATGCAAATAATTTTTTTTTTATACTCACTTGTCCGGGTATCAGGTCGGTGCTAAAAAAAAAATATCTTCGTAGGTTAATTTTAAACAAACAAGTTTTTTATGCGGGATTTTTTCTATTAAAAAACGCTGTAAAAATATGCAGGTGGAATCAGTCAGTCAACAAAGTTGTATACGTAATTAAATTTAAGTACCTGAAAACTAAGCTTCGGAAAATAAAGGCAAGTGTAAAGAGCGCTCGATAGTTGGGTCGCATGGTTCGTTTTAAAAATTGAGTATTCTCTCGGTACTTTTTCGCATAAATAGGATTGCTGAAACATATCGATCGAGCTTTTTGTCGACACATGTTTTTAACAGTGTTCTCGTAATTGTTTGCAATGGTCATTGGTTCTCGTAATATGGTGCAAACGTGGACTAGTCGCTTTTTAAAAATAAAAGATGTACAGAGGTATAAGTTGGGCGAAACCGGTATTTTTATATATAGTATACCCGGTGCACGTGTTAAATATCTTTTTTACATCTTTCTGTAAACTACGCTTACCGATGTACACTGAGGGTGGTGCCGCGTTTATTTCTGATTAAGAGATTGTTGTAAGTTTTAACTTAAAGTTCTCTTTACCTCTCTAGTAAGACCGTTATCAAATTCATAGTGACAGGCTCGAATCAGTGCTGATACAGATCAGGGAGGTGAATTATAAAATTATGTATTCAACAGAATGTTTATTACTCCACCACTTGCTTTGAAAGCAAACTCGTACGAAATGAACAAATTTACTTCGATTTCAATTAGCTTTTTATGGGTAAATTGTATTTACTCAGAATCTAATTAACAGAATTAAAAAAAAAATATTTAATCAATTAATCGCACATCTGTAATGATTATATTTACTTTTATTCGAATTAACTTCCAAAGCGATGAACACCATAAAAATATGCATCACGAAATAAAAGAACTATGCAACCAAAGCTCGGTGTGTAGCTGATAAAGCTTATGATTTCATTGCTACCATTTGAATAACATTTTTAAATTGTCAATTTACGATTTAATCTCAACAAATGGTTTGAGCATTAATATTAGTCATCGATGGTGACTACTTACACTAGACTATAGACTTATTTACGTACATTTATTTCCCCGAAGGACATTAACAAATTTTAACTAATTGCAGCTTAATTTCAACTCAGTTGCATATTGTTTTATTCTTCAATGTAAATTCTTAAGTGATATTTTTTAGTTTATTTATGCTGTTTTGGTTGAAAATATTTGAAATATTGGCTCCCATGCATTAAAAGTGACTCAATTTTGGTACTGATCAAGTGAGCACCAGGTCAAGACTTTTGACTGATCGAGTCGGAGCTTAAACCCACTTTTTATGTATGAGGCACAGTGCTTCTACTTTAAATGTGTGGCGCCGGTCTTAGTCAGTATTTAAAGAACCTATTTTCAATAAAACCCAAAGCTACAAAATATCCTCAGCCTCTAAGGTATGGCGGATCGGTATTTTTTGATCCACTTCTACCAATGCCGTATCAGTTTTCCATGGCGGTTCGCCATCAAGAACCCGTTGAGAAGCAAGAATACCTGCACTGTTGCTCGATCCGTTTGACCATTTTGCTCGGTTAGGTTCCTCGAGATTCAATATTTTTCAGACGAATGCCCAGGTAGACTTCGTTTCTAAGAGTGGTCGCCCCTCGGCAGGCAATGGCAAATTTCTGCCAAAAAAAGCTTAAAATCCAGTTGCCAGTTGCAGTTGGCGGCGTAAAACTGTAGGTACCTCCGTTTGTGTAACAAAATCAAGACGCACACCACAAATTGGAGAAGCTTCGCCAAACACTTAGCAAAAGTGTAGGCGCCAAAATATTATTATTCCACCTTTTCGTACGATTTGTTGACGAAATTTGAAAAAGGCCTTTAGGACCTTCCTACTTTTAGATCTTAGCCTTTATGATCGGGGCGTTGACCAAACGACGAACGGATTGTGCTCTGGTGAAGATTTTGGCCTTACCGCGTATGGACAAGCTGGCCCTGAGCTATTCCACACCCAGCTCAACAGACGCTGTTCGCTGTCGGTGGGGAGCTTATAACTGGAGAACACAGCAAACTTATCGGCTCGGTACACCTTGGTGAGGTTTGACCAGGGAGTACTTGCCACTAATGTTGGTGAACGTGGTTGTACCTCCTGGGTATCTTTCTTGCGGGCGTTTTGCTTTCGTAGGACAGCTCGGTGGTGCCGTACCTCTAGTTGAGGCTGTTGTTGTAGTTCCTATGGACCTTTTTTTTTTTAGAGGTATGGAGGTAGAGTGGCGGAGAAGGCGAATCCAGGGAATCCCGGAAAGGAATCTGCTGTACCGCGACCTATCTAGTAGCTCCGGTGTTCGTGCGGTGCTCCAATCATTCCGTTTACAAAGGGGCTATATGAAGGACCTTAGAACGGCTACATCTGGCCCTGAAAGTGGAAAGCAAAAGAGGTTGGGCAGGGATTTTCGCTCAGAGCTGCGTAAGCTAACATTAGATTGGGGTGGAGTCGCCGCTTGAATTAGTCCCAGAGGTGTTCACAGAATATAAAAAAAAAATAAAAATATGTATTTTTTGTTTACAATAATCCTGTTTAAATCACAGAAAATATATCCGTTAAAAAATTTAAAATATCATTTAAACAAAGGCATCCTTGAATATCCTCTAAAACCCTTTAATAATGTATTGACGTATGTAAGTAACTCAGCTCAATAGCTTTTGACCAGCGAATTTGTAGGATTTACTATGCGAATCCACGGTTTCTGATCGCTGTCTCCACAATCATCCAGCCCACTTTCACTAGGTCTCACATTAATGCACAAAGGGGGAATGCTTTCGAAAATTTGTGAAATATTTTTTAAGATTCAGTTTAATTCTAACCATAACTGTGACCCAAGTGTTTTACGCCGATTTTAAACTTATTTTTTAAAATTTTTTTCTTTACAGTCTTTTCGAACAGGAGATTATGAGCTATGTTCCTATAGAAGAACGCAGTCCACAGGGTTCGCCAGTGCTCAACTCACGCATGCCACAGCGGGCACCGCCACCATTTCGGCGTGATTTCGAGGCAAAATTGCGAGGCTTCTATCGCAAACTGGAGTCGAAAGGCTACGGACAAGGTCCACACAAACTGAAGTAAGAAGACGTAACAAAATAATAACTTTATTCGTATTTCAATTACGTAGGTTCATGCTTATACTTATTTATACTAAATATGTTCGCTTTTAGATTACATATTCGGCGCACTCATCTGCTGGAGGATGCTTTTCGACGTATAATGTCTGCCAATAAGAAAGATTTGCAGCGTGGACGTCTCGCTGTTTTATGGGACACGGAGGAAGGCTTGGATTATGGCGGCCCCTCAAGGTAAGTATTTTATACAAACAAAATATATACTTTCAATATTACTTCATATTTATACTGATGATTTCTTGTTCGTACAGAGAGTTCTTCTTCTTGCTCTCACGTGAGCTGTTCAATCCCTACTATGGTCTATTCGAATATTCAGCAAACGACACATACACTGTGCAAGTTTCACCGTTATCGGCCTTTGTGGACAATTGCCACGATTGGTTCCGGTTCGGCGGTCGAGTATTGGGCTTGGCGCTCGTACACCAATACCTTTTGGATGCATTCTTTACACGCCCATTTTACAAGGCATTGCTGCGTTTGCCTGTTGCACTCAGTGATCTGGAATCGCTCGATAATGAATTTCATCAATCGTTGCAGTGGATACGCGACAATGACATTGGCACAGGCATCGATTTGGGTTTAACGTTTTGTGTTACCGAAGAGTTGTTGGGACGTGTGGTGGAGCGTGAATTGAAACCGGGTGGTAAGAATATTATCGTTAATGAGAAGAACAAAAAAGAATATTTAGAGCGCATGATTAAATGGCGTTTGGAACGTGGCGTACAAGAACAGACGGAATCGTTGGTGCGTGGATTTTACGAAGTGGTCGATGCGCGTCTCGTTTCCGTTTTCGATGCACGCGAGTTGGAGTTGGTGATTGCGGGTACAGCAGAAATCGATATTAACGATTGGCGTTTGAACACCGAATATCGTTCCGGCTACCACGATAACCATCAGGTGATAATTTGGTTTTGGCAAGTCATCGAAAAATTCACAAATGAACAGCGCTTGCGGATGTTGCAATTCGTCACTGGCACTTCCAGCATACCATATGAAGGTTTCTCGGCACTGCGCGGTTCGACGGGCCCCCGGCGCTTTTGTATCGAAAAGTGGGGTAAACCGAATGCGTTGCCACGTGCGCACACCTGTTTCAATCGCCTCGATTTACCGCCTTATCCAACGCCCGAGTTGCTCTACGAGAAGCTGCTGTTGGCTGTAGAGGAAACGAATACGTTTGGTATAGAATAGAAATGCGTAGTATCATATATGTATGTATGTAGATACATACATACGTATGCTATAATAGTAGTTACAGTAGCGGTTGAATTATTAGAATCAGTCGCAAGTTCATCTTAATGAATTAAGTTAATTTATTATAATCGTTGGTATAAACGAAAAAAAGTGATATTTATAATTACGGTTATTTATTTATTTTCGCATTTACATACTTACGNGGCTGTAGAGGAAACGAATACGTTTGGTATAGAATAGAAATGCGTAGTATACATACATATATGTATGTATGTAGATACATACGTATGCTATAATACATAGTAGTTACAGTAGTGGTTGAATTATTACAATCAGTCGCAAGTTCATCTTAATGAATTAAGTTAATTTATTATAATCGTTGGTATAAACGAAAAAAAGTGATATTTATAATTACGGTTTTTTATTTATTTTCGCATTTACATACTTACATATTATATTTGTAATATTTATGTGACCAGTTGTTTGTAGATAAAACTAATCGAAGTCATTAGTTTTACTGGCGTTATGGATTAACGTTGTTTTTTTTTTTTGTTGATCAAATGTGTTTTTAAAACAACAGCAATCATTCCAGTACATATTTCTTATTTATTTTTATATTATAATTGCNATATTATATTTGTAATATTTATGTGACCAGTTGTTTGTAGATAAAACTAATCGAAGTCATTAGTTTTACTGGCGTTATGGATTAACGTTGTTTTTTTTTTTTGTTGATCAAATGTGTTTTTAAAACAACAGCAATCATTCCAGTACATATTTCTTATTTATTTTTATATTATAATTGCTCTTTATGATATTTGTGTGAATAGTAGGCGGTTTGCCACGTACTAGCAAAAATTTCAAAGTATTGCAATGCTGCTATAACAACACTAGGGGTATTCAGGCGTTAATGCAAAATGCAAAATTGTATCAACAACAAACATACGAAAAACAGATTTAAAAGCCTGTTTTTCNCTCTTTATGATATTTGTGTGAATAGTAGGCGGTTTGCCACGTACTAGCAACAATTTCAAAGTATTGCAATGCTGCTAAAGCAACACTAGGGGTATTCAGGCGTTAATGCAAAATGCAAAATTGTATCAACAACAAACATCCGAAAAACAGATTTAAAAGCCTGTTTTTACCTATGTATGTATATATAAAAAAACTAATCTGCTTTTGTCAATTTTGGTGACATTCATTACCTTAAGTTTAAACGTTAAGCAATTTTAATTGCGAGAAATTTACACGAATATCGTTAAAAAAGTACAAGAGTGTCTTGCTTAGATTTCGTACATACTTACTTAGAACATGAGATGCGGTCCCCACTAAAATTTAAAAATTTTCAGTTTATTTAGATCCACTAATCAAATAAACCCTCAAATAATTGCACTGCCTACAGAACAAACAATTTAAATTTTAAATTAAATATAAGATATAAATTTATATCTTCAAAAAACATATTCCCTTCTCCACTTAAAAGTGATGCTACGTACATACGTATGTTCCGAAGTAAAATAATTATATGTGCCAATATGTTTTATCCTAAAGGTAACTACGGCATTTATTTGCATGCAGTTAAATCATAAATATATTTCACGCATCAGGTAGGTGCATTATTTGCACCACCCTTATCGAAAATAATAGTAAATTCAATAAAAATAATTATCTATGACAGCTGCGGTCAAAATAATGGCACGAAATTTCAAAATGATATTGTTTGCAACGTTTGTGTATTTATTGATTTTTAATTTCACAAATATTAATCAAACTTTAAAAACTTTCAAACTTTTTAATCAAAATTTCGGGTACGCAGTTTTGTAGAAAATTGAATTTTAGTCTAAAAAGTGCAAGTTTCAAATGGCTTGACATTACCTTTGATTTGCTAGATTTTTTTTTGTCAATGGTCTTGCGCTTGAAAATGCTCAACATCCTCGACAACAAAATTCTAAAATTTTTTGACAGACTTGAAACTGGCACTTTATTGGAATAAAATTGTAGAGGCTGCAAAACTGCATGCTCGAAAATTTTCCAAAAGCTCTTTGAACGTTTATCTACGTGCTTTCTATTATGGATTGAATTATATTTTATATGACAATTACTGAAACTAAATAATAAACACAAGTTGCAAACAGTATCTCTGACTATTTATTTACAAAGTTTTTTGCCTTTTCTAGATAGATATATTCTTATTTTTTCATCTAACCCGCTAACGTTGAAATATTGCACATCTAATTAATTTACGTAGGTATCTTCATTAGACCGTATCACAAAATAAAGTTCCTTGTGTTCCAAGTTACATTGTTGTAAAGCATTGGAAGAAGTATGTTGCCTTTTTTAATACCTTCACAAAGGTATACCACTTATAGACATCGGATATCAAATAATAAGGTTATAGGAAAAATGATTTAACTGTTTTTACTCGGTGCGGTAAGAAAATTTTAACTCTTGAAATACGCTCACAGCAGCGGAACAAATATGTATTTTTTATGATACGGTCTAATAATGTGCATGCACATACATATGTACCTATGTATTTTAAATTTAAATATATTTCCCTTATTAGACAAACTTCTGTGATTACCGAAAAAGGTGATAATTGCTGGACATATGTATGCATTAATATGCACATCACCTTTCCGAATAGTAATAAGCGCTAAAAACTTAGTCATGAAATTTGCAAAAGGTGAAACTATATAACGAAATAATAGAGTTCACACTCGGGTGACAGAATGAAATATGACCCGAGGTGCTTAAACCTTAGCCTACCGAAAGCAGGACTGCTAAGGAGAAAGTGTTTGATTCACCTCTTTAGTCAACCTCCAAACAGCTACCGTAATGAGTTTCCTAGTGGACAGTGACCTGTCAGGACTCCTATCAGCAGCTAGAATTTAGGCTTGGTCAGCTAAGTAAGCTCCTTCTATCGCCTACGGTGCAGCAGAAGGGCCGACCAAAAGGACCTTACAACTTTGCATCGTTGATCCGATTAAAATCGGGAATTAAATCCGGGAAAAGACAGTAAGTTGTCACAGGAGCTTCTATACCCTCCCTGTCAGAAGTTATACCCTCGAGGGTGAGTTGTCTACTTAATTCATGAGCCTCGCACTTTAATGAGGCAAGTAAGTATGATTGAAAAAATGTAACATCCATTATTAAGATAAACAAATTAACAAAAATAACGATCAAATAGGATGGAAAGATGAAGCAACAATTTTGCAATGATCTAAAAGTAAAAATCGACCACATAAAGATCTTGACGCCTGGAAAAATGAAAAAATACTTAAATTTCCTCCAGTGTATTTTATTCATAACGAAAAATCTAAAATTTATATGTTCCATTTCAAATATCAATAATTGTAAGCTGGGATATTTACACACTGAGCTCTAAGAATATAGTTAGTTTTTATTTTATTTTATATAATTTTATTTTGTTTTGTTTAAGCTAATTATATTTAAAATTTATTTTATTTGAAAATCAAATGGTGTTTAAATGGCAAGGCCTTAGAAACATCATCGAATATTAAGGAATATGTATCAATGTGCTATAATTACTTAAAGTTTGTGTACTTTATTTATTTTATGTGTTTTTAGAAATAACAATTTGATTTAAAAACTCTACCTCTTTTAACTACATATAAAAAAAACAACCGTTTGCTCTCTCACTGTGTGAAATTAGTTTTAAGCAAAATGTAAGATTTAATAAAAAATTACAAATTATTACTTAAAATGTTTACTTAGCTATTTGAAAATATATGTTTGTATGTACATAGGTTAACCCGTCCATTTCTATACCAATATTTAGGCAAATCAAATTCAAGCTGCGACGCTAGTAGAAATGCGAAAAGAAACAACATAAAAATAATATAAAAATTTAACTAATGCGGCCGGTCGGTTTCTCAGTCACAGTTCGATCAAAATCATTGCGACAATTCAAATTTCTATAGCATCCTACCAAAGCATATTCCATGTCCTGTGTGTGTGTAAGTTCGTGAGTGGGTGTGGAAATATGTTTGTTACTCTTCCACGCATAAACAGCTCGACGTTCAATGAAATTTAGCGCAAAGATAGTATTAACATATACAGTGAAACCTCTTTTTAACGAACCTTGCACTTTTTATACACACTGTTTAGAAAAAGTTGAGTACGCAGTTTTTTAGCGCATTAAATTTTAATATAACAAAGTACAAGTTTGAGGTAGCTAGGACTTACCATTGATTTTTAACAATTTTTTTGTTGAAGGTGTCTCTCATGTTGTCCATATAAAAAACTATAAAACATTTTCAACAAAAAAAATTTCCCAAAAATCAATAATAAGTCCTAGCTTCCTCATACTTCCACTTTATTGTACTATAATTGAATGGGCTAAAAAACTGCATACTCAACTTTTTTCTAATTTTTTTTTTAATTTTGCAAAAGATTTGGAACTCTTATTTTTGTTGCAGAATTAATCATATTTTTATACGAAAATGAGCGGAAATAAAAAAAATTAAAAAAATAGTTGGCTTTATTGTAAAATATTCGCTGTACCTAAACTTTATTGACTGACTGTATGTTCATACTGGGACTTCTTGGGAAAGTAATAAATTTTGCAGTCAAAAATGATTTGAATTTAAGTTGAACTGCGATTGAGAAAATGACAAAAAAAAACAAGTTTTTAGTGCAATTGCACATTTATACACACATAAAAAAATATGTGTTAACGCAGTTGCGAAACCACGCGTCATCACGCATTATTATTAATTATTGCTTTCGTACGAAAGTTATATATTGCCGTTAAGAAAAAATCGACTTTATGTAAAAAAAAAATGTATTACAATAAAACGGGTAGTTGCAAATAAATACTTAGCAATATCATAGCGAAGAAACGTATAAAAAATATGATAAACCATAGGGCGAAAATTGTGACTGAAAAGATATTAAATGTATACATACATACAAACACGATATATTGTATCCTTTGGTATGCTAGCACGAATAACTTAATCGTTTAAAAGACATACATACATACATATTTACTTTAATGAAAGCGATAAATAAATGTTACAAATCGTTCAGCTAATTGTAGTGACTCGTTGTTTAAAATAGTAAACCAACATAAATGAAATAAATACGCATGTATTTATTAAAAATATGCATGTACGTACGTAAGCAAAAGTTTAAATAAATTTTTCGATGCATTAATTTTATGCGAATTGAAATTGAAAGCCTTTCAATACTTTTGAAGAAACAATAAAGTCTAAAATTATTTAAATCAAATAAGAATAAATTAAATTTAAAATACTTAAAATATTTGCGCATTGTAGAATGAAAGTTATATAATTGTAAAATTTATTTACAATATGCCTTTTTCGATTGTCGCTTATTTAAGCATGAAGAAATCGCATGAAAAATATTTGAAAAAAAAAATTAATAATTATGATGTTGAAAAGCAAAAGAAAAAAACACCACATACAGTTTTCGTGTTACCTGATAAAGATTCCTTTATATACAAGACAGCAGAAAAAACGAAGTTCTATGAGAAAAGTTCCACGTCAACTACTTATACAAATACATATGCGCACTGCCCTTTATTTGAATTCGCACCAATTTGCGAAATATCTTATACCTACCTATTGAAATCTGTATACACAGATATCTGTCGGCATTTGTCAAAACAATTTATGTCGAGTTGGGCCAGTTTTTTAAAGACCGAATTTCTCACAATATTTAAATTATGAAATATTCTGAAATTTTAATAAAAGTTTTTTAAAATCTAAAATCCAAAATTTCAAATTTATATACACTTGCCTGCATATTTCTGCGTACAGTGCAAAAAAATTGGAAAGTACGACTTAAATCACACATTTCTCATCTAATAAAATACGTATCGAAATGAACTTTGTTTATTTCCTTAAAAGTATATTTATCTTAACTACTATTATATTTATAGATATTTTTAGTACAAATTATAATTTTAATTCATTTTTTTTTAAAACCATATATAAAAAGACATCCGCAAAAGTCTGCGTACAAACTGTATTTTACAACGATGTTGATGCCCGCTGATATCCTAGTAACTAGTAGGGTAACCGTTTCTCATTAGCACCTCTCTAAGACGTTTTGGCATCGACTCGACGAGTTTTTTTGTATCTTCTCCTGTAATTTTTGTCCATTCCTCCGATATTATGTCCTTTAGCATACTTTTTGAGGTTATGGTATGTTTCCGGATCCTGCGCTCGAGTAAGTCCCACAAATGTTCAATTGGGTTATGGTCCGGTGATTGCGGAGGTGTTCGCAACTGATTCCTTACATTGTACAACAACCATAGCTTCACATTTTGCGCGGTATGTTTTGGGTCGTTGTCTTGCTGGAACCAAAACTCCTCCCTTAGCCCTAATTGTTGCGCACTTTGTAGTAAATTATCTTTTAAAATCTGTATATAGCCCATTTGATCCATTATTGAGTCAATAAATGTAAGTTTCCCAACACCGTTAGCTGCCATTGATCACCAAACCATTACTCCGCTCCCACCATGTTTTACAGTTGGTATCAAATTTTCTTTTTCATATGCTGTGCCCCGCTTTCTCCATACTAGCTTTTTTCCTTTTATGCCGAAAATGCAAAACTTGCTTTCATCGGAAAAAATAACCTTGTTCCAAAATTTTGGGGTCTTAGACACATGCTCATTTGCGAAATCCATGCGTTTTCCCCTATTCACTTCCGAAATGTGTGGCTTTTTGCGGGCTA
>NW_016157401.1:67607-106143 GCF_001687245.7 Rhagoletis zephyria | reverse complement strand
AAAAATAACCTTGTTCCAAAATTCTGGGGTCTTAGACACATGCTCATTTGCGAAATCCGTGCGTTTTCGCCTATTCACTTCCGAAATGTGTGTCTTTTTGCGGGCTACTCGGCTATGATACCCAGCTTTTTTTAAAATTCTTCTGACTGTATCATCGGAAACTATTTTAGAAAATCTTTCTTCTACCTCAAGCTTCAATTGGTGAGCGGTTATCCTTGGATTCTGACGCGCTAACTGTGCGATGCGTTCTTTTTCTCGCTTCGTTAGTATGGACGGGCGACCAGCACGGGGTTTTGATAAGATGGAACCGGTTGAGACATAATTCGACACTACCCTCTGTATCGATGAGTGAGTTCTGCCTGCTATACCTCCGATTTCCCTTAAAGGTTTATTCTCAGCATATAGTTTTATAATAATTTTTCTTTCACCAATACTAATCTCCTTTCCTTTATTTTCCATGACTTTATTTATTCACCTTTAGTCTTCAACTGTTTCAAAATTAAAACATACAAACTCCTTAAGTCATCTCAGCATTTGTTTGATTAGTTTTCTTAAGAATTCAGCTAACGGTAATCACACTTTGCTCATATTATGCAGCTGTACGCAGACTTTTGCGAGTCGGTTTTGGTCTAAAATTTCAGTTGAAAATGAATAAAAATTAAAATTCGTGGAAATATGAATCATTACCAGATGTAGAACTTAAGAGAAATACCAAGCAAACAAAATAAAGGCACAAACAGTTCAATGTATTGAAAATTGACTAAAATATTTGCCATTTGAGTTAGAATTGCTAGGTTTTTTGCTATGTACGCAGATATATGCGGGCAAGTGTATATACATAAATGGGTTTTTCGAAGGTCACCGATATGTACATTAGGGTGGTTCATTTTTTCCCAACCAGCCTTCAGAACTGAAGAATATCGAAAATAGGGAGATCGGCATTTTTTATATCCGAGCGCACTTGGGCACAAGGGTTTTTAGGACTTTCTTCACATAACGGTTGTTTGTAATAGCCTAAACGAATAATAATAATAATAGATTGGCGCTTACACATACAACCTTTTTTTCTAAATTTTTTGCGATGTTGCTTTGACCAGGACCACCCTAATGCACATGCACTTAGATTTCAAATTTAGTAAAACCAAAATAACTAGTGATTATTTTTAGCAGCTTTTAACTATAATAAAAAACATAAATTGTATCAAAAAGTTAAAAAAAAATTTATTTAAAATATACATACATACTAAGTTACTTCCCCCTCAATTGTGGCCAAAAAAGTTGATAAGATATTTTGTTGGCATATCTTGTGCCTGCAAAACCAAAATAATATATTCTTACTTAAAATGCAACGCGGCAAAGCACAAATATGTAGTACATACATACATATGTATGTACATTTAGTTATGTA
Source organism: Rhagoletis zephyria (assembly GCF_001687245.7). NCBI lineage: Eukaryota > Metazoa > Arthropoda > Insecta > Diptera > Tephritidae > Rhagoletis > Rhagoletis zephyria. The sequence goes on along the minus strand of NW_016157401.1, from coordinate 104,735 downwards.
CATACATATGTATGTATGTTTATGCTCACATGGATAAGTTAAAAATTAATCGTTTGCAATTTACTATATATATTTTTATATAGTAGCCTTTAATATATGTGGATATGTATGTGTTATTTATTTATTTATTTATTGAGGTATCTAAAAAAAAAAAACAAATTATTACAAACTTAATTGTAAATCGAAAATATACATATATTTAAACAGACGAAAAAAAAACTCTAATACCAAGCTCTATATGTATAACGTATGTAACTATGCAGATACATACATAGAAATGCCAGCAGTCATTTGCTTTCCTAACTTAAAACGCTTGCGTATGTTTTGATTTCAGATAAAAAAATAAAGAAAATAAAAAGAAATATTAAACGCAAAATATAAAATTTCGTCTGAACTTTATTTAGCATGCGTTGTATGTTTGTACTCGGGCGTGTTGTACTTTTCAGAAATTTTCAAAAATTGATTTCCTGCGATTTGGTTTTTGGGGGTTCAGGCGGTCAATTCCCGTTCTGCGTCATCGTGAAGTGAAAACTCAAAAATTCATACCGAAATAAGTGCGGTGTGAAAGTGTTTATTATTTTTTATCGTTTATTCGAATTGAACCTGTAATACGTTTTTTCCCTATAATTTATTATAATTAAAAATCTTAAGAAATATTGCTTTTAAAACTTTTGAGACAAAAAAGATTATACAACTAGATTGTTTTTTTTTTATTGTGGACATGAAACACCAACTGATTACACAGGCCTGCGATGGTTTCTACCGTAAAAAAAACTAATTAGCAATTTTGGTAGGTATTAGGTACTAAGCAACGAAAAAAATAATGTAAAAACCCCGATCACGTAAACTTTCCAAGAAAATTACTTTTACCGCGTATTACTGGCGTTAACTTAAGAGCGTGTCAGACGTGGCAATATTTCTAGTTTTTCCACGCAATTCGCTGTCAAATTGAGAAATAGAAATTTCATTTCGATGTGTGAACAGCCAGTAAGACCTTTCTGTCACATTACGGAAATTAGTTTCAGAAATAAAAGTTGCAATTGAGAGAGCGCAAATTGATTTCTGAAATATATTTCAACTCNCTTTCTGTCACATTACGGAAATTAGTTTCAGAAATAAAAGTTGCAATTGAGAGAGCGCAAATTGATTTCTGAAATATATTTCAACTCGCTCGTGCTGCACTAGCAATCTGCAATTCGTCTTTCGGAAATAAAAAACGTCTTTCGAAAGACNCGCTCGTGCTGCACTAGCAATCTGCAATTCGTCTTTCGGAAATAAAAAACCTCTTTGGAAAGATATTTTACATTCAAGGTGCGGCTGCTCATGCAACTGCTTTCTGAAATTTCTCAATTTGACAGCCTTTCTGATTTACTTGGTAAAAGAAAACTAAATGACCGTATTTTCATTTAAGTAAAACTTTATTTTTAAATTACATATTTAGTTTCGGTTTTTTTTATGAAAATTGTTCACTTATTTTTATCCTGTGTTTTTTTATTTTTTAACTAAAAATTTAATATTAAGTTAGTTAATTTTTGGTTTTTAAAGAAAATTAGATATTTAAAACAAAAACATAATCAGCCTTATCGTAGTTTCGCGCGGAACAAATTAGCCCGAAATTTTTCCATCCGCCCGTAGTGAAAACACGGAAACGAAAAGTGAAAAGTGTAGCGGTTCGATGGAAAAGGAAAGTCATGATAAGGTTGGTCAATAATGATTAATACTTACATATTTGCTTGCCTACATATCTATGTATATTAAGCCAATAAAACACGCAAATTTTTAACGTTTAATAACTTTAACATTTTATTTGGATTATCTTTTATGTATTTGTATTTATATATGTATAATTTAATTATCTTTGATCAGAATTTTTTTTTTATCTAAAATTAAAAGTACTTATAATGAGATGAACACAATTTATCAGGTTAGTGAGGTGCAAGAAAAAGTTAGAGACAAACAAAACATGAAGACTTGTACTGGATTTCCACTAGGCATTAAATGGCAAAAATGACAAATGACAAAGTCGGGCATTAAAAAATAATCGCGTCATTACATTAAAAAATAATCATTAAGTCCATTTCCACATGGCATTTTTTTAAATGGCATAAATTTTTTGTCATTTCATTGCCTAGTGGACATCCAGCACTATGCCGAATTTTCACTAGACATTATAATGACAAAAAATTTATGCCATTTAAAAAATGCCATGTGGAAATGAACTTAATGACTATTTTTATGAACGTAATTGCGCGGGTATTTTTTAATGTCCACCATTGTCATTAAAAATGTTGTCATTTAATGCCTAGTGCAAATTCAGCTGCCATTCGAAGACAGACGAGAGATAAGTTGCATTTCTAAAGCAACGAAGCGTAGTGAAACGATCGCAGTAGACGTGCCGGTGCATAGCAAAATAAAATATTTTTTCGCATCATTATTATCTCATTTAAATTTTCTGCTTCTAAGAGAAACTGAATCAATCCTGAAACACTGGCCTTTCCATGCAAATAACAAAGAACTATCTAAAGATCACAAATAATGGCTCCTTTTCTAATTTTGCCGACTGGGATGTAACTTTATTACTTAAAGAAAAAAAATGTTGATTCTCAAAGCGAATCAAAATATTTTGGGCTTGTTACAAGTTCGTAATAAAAGTGGCAACACTGCAGCACTGATGATAATTTGCAACACTGTTACAATTGCTCAAGTGATACAACATTGCTGGAATTTTATACCGAACGTCATAAGATTTCAAGGTGTGATACATCGTGCAGAAGGTATAAGTGAAAGACATTAAGATCGTGGATAAATTCATCGGTGATTACAGTTATTAATTTCATGGTAACTAAAATCTAATTCAGCAAAGCTAGAAATTGGGACATGAGCGCATTTTTTTTTTGAATTAGAGGTATACATATATTTAGTTTCTGTTTGTGGAAAAAGTGTGTTAAATTGCGGATGTAACGATTCGAGCTTAATATTCTAAACCAAAAGTATTAAAGAGGGAATAGAAGGATTTTAAAAATTCTTTTACACTTATTCACATATAAATTTTTGATATTTTACATTTATATTTAAAAATATTTGTCAAATATTTTCTTTAGCGTTATTTATAGCGCAAATATTCATAAGACCTTAGCTAACATTCGCAATAACAATTTTTTTTTTAAGTTCCTTTTAAAAATGCTTTTGTTCAAATTGACATGAAACGCTATGCAAAAGTTTTTATGTACATATGAATGTATGTAAGTATGCCTGTTATCGGTTAGGTTTTAATGCTATCGCAATAGACATCAAAAGCTGCGAATTCAGTTAAGTTTTTTACAAGTTCGTAATAAAAGTGGCAACACTGCAGCACTGATGATAATTTGCAACACTGTTGCAATTGCTCAAGTGATACAACATTGCTGGAATTTTACACCGAACGTCATAAGATTTCAAGGTGTGATACATCGTGGAGAAGATATAAGTGAAAGACTTACATCACATTAAGATCGTGAATAAATTCATCGGTGATTACAGTTATTAATTTCATGGTAACTAAATTCAAATTGAGTAAAATTAGAAATTGGGACAGTAGCAATGGCAAACTTTTATTCCGGCACCCAGCACATTTTTTTTTTTTTGAATTAGAGGTATACATATATTTAGTTTGTGTTTGCGAAAAAAGTATGTCAAGTTGCGGATGTAACGATTCGAGCTTAACATTTTAAATAAAAAGTATTAAAGAGGGAATAGAAGGATTTTAAAAATTCTTTTACACTTATTCACATATAAATTTTTGATATTTTACATTTATATTTAAAAGTATTTGTCAAATATTTTCTTACGCGTTATTTATAGCGCAAATATTCATAAGACCTTAGCTAGCATTCGCAATAACAATTTTTTTTGAAGTTTCTTTTAAAAATGCTTTTGCTCAAATTGACATGAAACGCTATGCAAAAGTTTTTATGTACATATGAATGTATGTAAGTATGCCTGTTATTGATTAGGTTTTAATGCTATCGCAATAGACATCAAAAGCTGCGAATTCAGTTAAGCTTTTTACAAATAAAATTTCAGTTGTATTAAATAGTTTGGTTTTTCATAATTTGTGTACGTTAGGGTGCATCACCCAAAAAAGTTGCGGGTTTTCCACCGGAATTATTGAATTCATTATACATATTCTAAGACTTCCGTCAAAATATTTCGGAAAAATATTAAGATTTACGTGAAATACCTCCTTTCATCATTTTGATTCGGTCGCAAAAATGTTTAGGTACTTTATTAAAAAAAAAAACCATTTTTGTGAGGTATTTTCAAATGGGTTCAGCTCACGTAATTTTTAATATTTTTCCGAAATATTTTGGTACAGATTTTTTTTTTATCTGTATGGGGTGTGACGCACCCTAATACTTCTACGTACTATATGCAATAAATTATTTATTTCAAATTTTTGGCGTGGAAAATTGAAATTCGGCTGCTTTAACGTTGCTATTTTTTCATATTTTTTTATTTAAATTATTTGGGCTTTCATCAGTATTATGTATTTTTTTTTTGAATTTTTCTTCTTTCTTTAGCAGCTGCCTAAAAATAAGCTCTACATAAAAAAAGTTCTTTTCAAATTAAATTTAACTATGTTTTTAGCCTTTGCTGCATACTCTTCGACGCGCTGTTCTTTGTAAATCTGTTTTTCAAAATTTTTGTATTAATATAATTTAACAAATAACACTGCCATAAGTAATTTTTCTCTTCTCTCTTCTTTCTTATAAACTTGCCAAGCTTTGTTATTACATGCAGACACTGATTTTTGAAAACACCCTTACATATTTATCTACTGATATCGTAAATTTTTTATTTTTTTTTTATCAATTTCACAAAACACTCATCAAGACTATAGATCCATTTATTTGGCATATCCTTGTAGCTTTTAATATTATACGATAATACATTCACATATTTTAGCAACATTTAATCAAGCTTTCACATCAGAACATACATATACCACATACATTTATAAGTATATCGACCATCGAAAATCGCTTGTATATTTTCGAAATTTCTTAATTTTAATATTTTTGCTTTCTTTTCCAAAAAAGAATTTATAAAATTATTTATTTTGATGTTAAATACATACGCAATTATTGACTTATTCGAAACCTTGCGAAATTTAACGGCATATGTATATAAATAATTTCGAAAATTCGTAAATTTGAAAACTTCATATTCGATGTGAGAACTTGCGTATTCAGCTCGTGAGCTGAATTTTGTGCGTTCGTCGTTTCACATTTATTGTGTTTATTGTGTAATTTCCTGAATTTTGTATTGACTTTATGTATACTACTATTTGACCGTAAGTAATTCTCAGGCGCTTTAAAAAAAAATTTTTAATACCAAAGTTGTTACAAATGCCAAAAATGTTTGGTTTGGCAGGCAATACTTTTTCAAATATTGTATATACATATATAACATATTTTGAGTTTTAAAGTGCTGGGAACGTATCGAGTACTTTTGAGGATCGAGTTCTTTGGCATCGATACTTTTAAGCATCTGGTATTTTTGAGAGTATTACTTTCTTTAAATATAGTAGAAATCTCACAAACTATTAATCCCAAGTAACGTCAAATGAACTTTACCGGGTACAAGTGTAGTACTTGAAAACTATTGAAACTTCAAATTGAGTACAATCATTTCTAAGTACCGCTTTATTTAGACAAAGCTGAGTACTTTTAAGTATCTATACGACACTTAATACTGAGTACTTTGAATCGATCCTGAGTATTTGTATCAAAGCGATGATTGGAACAGAGTATTTTTGAGTACTGAGCACTTTCGAGTTCCTTTGTGAGTACTAAGCACTTTGGCGTACTCAGTATAGATACTTTTAAAAATCGGGTGCTGTCGATCCTTTTGAGAATCGATTTCTGAGTACTTTTGGTATCGATACTGCCCAACACTGCTATTTTACAACAGAATTTTGAAAGACCAATTCACATAAACACATACATATTTTAAGTTTTCGCATATTTAATTGACGATTAATCGCTGCTTATCATAATTATGCTTTTTATTATTTTTAAATATGTAAGCATGTACCTACATTCATTTTCAACATTTTCATCTTATTTTATAAACGTCAGCATATCTATTTGTGAACCTTTTTCACTTTTTAACATTACCTAAAATTTTTGTATTACCGGATATAACGAGTTTGATATGTTTTTTTTTTTTTTTTTTTTAATTTCATTCGAAAAAATCTATACAAATATTATTAGTTTTTGACTTGCTTAACAGTCTTAAAATCTATGGCAAAGAGCTTACCACAAATACATTTTTAATAAATATCTATATTTTTTCTACTTGTTCACATTAGTGAGGCCCATTTTCAGAGCACAGAGTTGAGTCATATTCGGTAGTTAACGGAATGTGAATTAGCTGTCCACTGTGAAAACGGCGTTAGGAAATTAGATTGAATATGAAGTAGAAGATTTACAGTACCTACAATTTCCACAGGCAATTTGAACATCCTAACAATTAAACCCCAACATTTGCAACATACAAATATAACATACATAAGCACTTAATAAAATATACAATGTTTTTTCAAGCATCGGACTATGATGGATTCTGTGTTAGCCCTGGTTATAAAAATTCTGATTAAACAGCTAAACAATTTTATGAAAATTTATTCAATTTTTTTAAATTTGTATAAAGTTTGATTTTAATGGTTTTTTTAAAGCACCAACCATATTTTTATAAAAAAATAACAAAAAAAATTTGCTGAAAAGAAAACATTGTAAAAATTAAAAACAAAACACCATTCATCCAGTTTTGACCGCCAGTGCACATACCTGAAATACAAAATGACTTAGTCGTACCATTAAGTCTGGTACAAGTTAAAATTTAAAAATTTTTAACGCTAGTTTTTATACATATCGGACATTGTCTTCAAAAAAAATCACAACTCAAAATTTTGCATTTTTCAAATTATGCGCTAAAAATGCACACAGAGCTTTTATTTACCAAAAATAAAGCAAAAGCTGGAGCAATTTTTTGTTATAATTTCTTAAAAAAAAAAACCAAGATAAAGTCTCCCTTTTCCATATGATTATTATGTGCTAAGAAATATTTTTTCGCATTTTCTGCCAAACGTGTGATTTTGAGTTGTGCCCCTTTTGAAGACGGTGTGCGATATATAAATACATATATTCTATTGAATGATAGTCCCGCAGAAGACTAAAAAAATTGTTGAAAACTAGCAAATCAGGCTACACTTCGCTGCGGTTCAGTCTGATATGAAATTAATGGAAAAGTACATATGTACGTACATATATATCGTTACCCTAATTCACAAAGGCTCTAACCAACAAAATTTCTATTTTACAGGAGAAGCAAAAAACATAGAAACATGCATAACTCCGTTACTTTTGATACTAACACTTTCAAATTTTGAATAACTTTGTATTTAAATATATCCTACTAAAATCTGTATAAAACGCAGTTTCGAAAAGTGTTGGCAGGGGCCTTTGTGAATTAAGGTAACGATATGTAACTTCGCAAACGATGTTTTCGTTTCTTCGAAAAAATTTTCCCCTCCACACTGAAAAATATTTTTGATGTTGCACTCAACCCTATAAATGCGCCTGTTTAATATGGAAACCTATCCTTATCTAGCTCACACATTTCATAATATTGTCGTTTAAATCAGCCATCTGATTTTCAGGAAAACCATCTCCTCTGACAAAGTTTCAATGGTTCAATGGTTCTGCGTTACTACATAGAGTGTGACATGTAAGGAAGAAACATAGAACTTTCTCATCGGCTAACCTCAATGATGGCATCGGGCACGACAAAAAGAAACGAAAACCCCATTTGAAAAAACCTTGATTTTTATTTCTGTGGCCTTGTGAAGTGAACCGTAATGAAATAAAAAAAAAATGTTTTCCATTGAAAAAAAAGTTTGCGGATGAGTATATTTTTTGTTGGTCTGGAGCATGCGACGTATAATTATTGTCCATGAGAGAAGCAATATCGACCCCAGCGCCAACTATCAAGTAATTTTTTTTGATAAAATATTTCCTTTCGTGTATCTAATTTGAGCCAAATCGTATCGTAATACGGTTTTTAGAGATATCTCGACCATATACGCTGAAAAACGGCGAAAATTTTATTTATACAGGGGTGGAAAAATAAATAGGGACACGACATTTTAACATATTATTCCTATTTCTCTTTGGTTTATTTTTTATTTTTTTATAAAAGTATATCTCGTTATCTCACAAAAACCATATAAATTCATATTACAAACCTTGTGCAAAAATTATAAAAATTCTGCAAAATTGCATCTAAATTTTCAACTTTTTAATCAGATTTTTTAAAATTTGCAGTTTTTTATCCCATTAAATTTTAGTATGTAGAATAAAGTGCAAGTTTGAGGTTCCTAAAAAATCGCGTCGATTTTTGATAATTTTTATCTGAATGTATTACGCACTTTTTTCCAAACAAAAAAATTGTCGAACATACTTTGTCTTTGTATGGATGAAAATGTGTTAAAAAAAATTGCCAAAAATCAACGCGATTTTCTAGCCACTTAAAACTTAGACTTCATTCTCTTAAATTTTAATGGGCTATAAAACTGCATACCGCAAAATTCTAAAAAATCCGATTAAAAAGTTTAAATATGAATTTATATGGTTTTTGTTAGATAATGAGCTATAATTTTATAAAAAATAATAAATATTAAATAAATAAAATAAAAAAATTCAACCATTTTATTTAGCTAACACTTCTACAATTTTTTCAAATTATTGTTGCTTTTCCAGAAAAAACGGCCTCAAGCTCAATAAAAATATTTGAATATAATTGTTATAAGGAAAAAAGGATAAATTTGTTAAAATGTCGTGTCCCTATTTATTTTTGCACCACTATAAGAAGATATTCGACCAATTGACTATAGAATTATGGTTTCCATAGACATACATAGATAATGTTGCTTCAATAATAAGTCATTTCTTAAGATTCGTCAAAATTCTCTCTCGGAGCACAAATACTTTAAATTCAAGCTTAAAGAGAAATTGTTTTCGAGAACGAGTTCAGCTGAATAAACATTTTCCAAACAACCCCAAGTGCTTAAAAGTGTTAAAATCAAGTGTGTTAAATTAAAGTTAAAATCATACCACCTTGTCGAAACCAAAAATTGCAACAGAAATAAAAACGAACAATATTTGTTTATAATGCATTACCAAATATGATGGATTTATTTTATTCGTTTATGTGTTGTGTTGACAGAAAGTAGCCACATAGAATTTTTTTATAACTATTAATTCAATTTCAGTTATTATCAATTATCATAACTCATTTAATTAGTAACTATTTGTCTACGATCGGCATATACTTAACAACAGCATTCGCATTTGTATGGATGTAGTTATTTAATTGAAGAATGCCGGTTTTAACTAAAAGTAAAAGTAGCTAAAGCTGTACATACATATGTACATATATAATTTCCTTTTAAATTTGTTTGCTTACCGAGTTTTATCATTTCTGCGATTGTTCAGAAAAAAGTTTGTAGAAGAAATGGTTATCGAACAAAAGAAAAAAAAGCAATCAATAATTAGATAGAAAATGAAGTGAACCGCCTAAATCTCAGCTGCTTGGCAGAGCAGCGCAGCATAAGAAGACAGCCACGGCAGCGACACCAACAATTTGAAGCCCTAACAGCCAGTATAACCACTACTACAAGTATACACTTTTATATTTATTAACTAATTTACTAAGGCTCTTTCCTTTAATAAGAGCAGCAGCGCATGCTAGCAAAAGCGCGAAAGCCACTGCTTTGCCATGCGCATTTCTTCAAATATTTANAGTATACACTTTTATATTTATTAACTAATTTACTAAGGCTCTTTCCTTTATTAGCAAAAACGCAAAATCCACTGCTTTGCCATGCGCATTTCTTCAAATATTTAATTTAGTTTTCTTTATTTATATAAAAACTAGAATATTGGGCATTTCTTTGCTGCAATTCACAACTTTAGCTTTAACTTCCAACAGTAATAGAAATATTACTTTTCACCATAAAATTTTTTATTCTATGCAAATTAATTGTGTTTTGGATATGCGGAATAATATTTATTATAAAATAAAGGTTTCACAAAAATAAACCGACTTAGAGACTACAGCATTTTTTTTTTTTAATTATAAAAAATCGTAATCATAACGTAAATCAACTAAATAAATTAAATAATAGAGAAGTAGCTGAACGTTCGTGTATGTGTGTGTGTGTGTGAATGGCTGAGAGGTTTTTTCTGAACATTTTTCAGTAAAAAAGTAGAAGGGCATACATACTGCAAGCAGCTGAATGCGTACGAATTAAGCGGACGCTTTTGAATACAAACAGAGTAATAGCGCTGTTTATAAAAAAATAAACAGAATTGGACAAAACACTCATTGAAGAACCGCTATGCTTTAAATCTTTGTTGGGAATAATGCATTCATACAAGTACATAGAAAGTCTTGTGCAACTGCCATATGTCATTCAATCATCCACCATTGACCTAATTCAGATATCAACTTATCAATTTTATNTACAAGTACATAGAAAGTCTTGTGCAACTGCCATATGTCATTCAATCATCATCCACCATTGACCTAATTCAGATATCAACTTATCAATTTTACGCTACCAGTTTCGCAACTATTTCGTATCAATATAGTTTTTTGTTTTCATATTAAATAACTGTAAAGTTATAACACCTAACTAAATTAAGCTGCGTGCTACAAATTTCACGCACCGATTTACAGCGGCTTCTACTACGCTAAAGCGCGCATGCGTGTGCTGTGGTCATTTGGCATCAGCATCGGCCACTTGTGTGTGTCTACGTCAGAGGAGTTTAGAACGCATATTTTGCAACAATACTTATATTTATAAATATATTTTAGTTTAATCACTTTTTAAGCATTACTTTAACAAGACAGATTAAGTTTAAGAAAAAATAGTGGGCGGGAAAATATGCGCTCATATCTCCTTAATTGCGCACGCACACACAACGCCTCAACCACCTGTTGCTGTTGCCACCAAGCAGCCAAGCTGCATAGCTACCTAAATATCTGCAAGATTTTAGTTTATGCTCGCTCGCCAGCCGCTTACACAGCATCCACGCAATACTACATACAACATAGAAATCGATTGAAGAAATTTCTGGCATTCCTGCGCGCACGGTTGGCCCTTAGCTAACAAATAATACCCTGATCCAAGCTTAAATTGTTGCCTGCAGCACTCTTCGCCGCCACATGCATGTGATGGTGGTGGTGGTGGTGATGATGGGGATGGGGTTGGGAGTGTGGGTGATGATGTACGCCATTGACGTTATGATGATGATGATTATGAAGGTGTTGCTGCTGCTGATGGTTGCCAAGCAATAAAGCAGCAGTAGTAGTGGTGGATGTCGTCGAGGAGTTGCTGCCATTCACGATGGCTGTTGCTGTTGCTGTAGCAGTGGTAGTGGCGTTAGTGTTGCTGTTGCTNGAAAATATGCGCTCATATCTCCTTAATTGCGCACGCACACACAACGCCTCAACCACCTGTTGCTGTTGCCACCAAGCAGCCAAGCTGCATAGCTACCTAAATATCTGCAAGATTTTAGTTTACGCTCGCTCGCCAGCCGCTTACACAGCATCCACGCAATACTACATACAACATAGAAATCGATTGAAGAAATTTCTGGCATTCCTGCGCGCACGGTTGGCCCTTAGCTAACAAATAATACCCTGATCCAAGCTTAAATTGTTGCCTGCAGCACTCTTCGCCGCCACATGCATGTGATGGTGGTGGTGGTGGTGATGATGGGGATGGGGTTGGGAGTGTGGGTGATGATGTACGCCATTGACGTTATGATGATGATGATTATGAAGGTGTTGCTGCTGCTGATGGTTGCCAAGCAATAAAGCAGCAGTAGTAGTGGTGGATGTCGTCGAGGAGTTGCTGCCATTCACGATGGCTGTTGCTGTTGCTGTAGCAGTGGTAGTGGCGTTAGTGTTGCTGTTGCTCATTTTATTACTCTTATTAGCGGCAATGTTGTTACTAGCTTTATTGGTGCTGTTGCCATTGCATGCCTTGGTATGTTTGCCCCCTGCGCCATCCATAGAATGCCTGCATCCGTTGGCGGCGGTGCCGTTCATTGACGCCGTCGTCGCTGGCGTCTTGCTGCCACCGTAGCTGATACAAAGCACGCAAGTCGATTTGTAGCTGGTTGGCATACTGCCACAGCGGGTATGCGCCACTGTTACATGTTTTACAGTCGTTGTGGGTTCAGAGGCGCGTCGACCGTTGGTTATGGCGCTGCCAATTCCACTCTTATCAACATATTTTCTCATCGAATCCGATTTCTTTGCGATGCCGTTGCTCATTGGCGAAGACTTCTTGCTGCTGTTACTGTCACTGCTGGCGCCGTTCATTTGTGGTGATGTTGTATTGGCATGTTGCGGTTGCTGATTGGTTGATTGTGCCTCTTTAAGATGTGTCAATGCGTGCTTTTCCAAACTGCTCGGACTTGTGTTGCCACCTTCCAGTTGAAACTTTTTCACTAGCGCTTTCACAGAGGTGGGCGATGCCTCGGCGTTGGGTGCCTTACGTATTACTTTCGGGGTTGTAGGTGCGTCCGGGAAGAGGCAGTGTGTTGCTGTTGTGGTACTTATGTATTTCTCGTTATTAGCATTATTGCTATTCACGTTAATTTGGCTACTGTTGCCACCATAGCCACCGCTGGGCAGTGTAAATGTGGCCACCACATTGGCGGCTGCTGCAACTGCCCCCGCTGTCGTCGTTGAAGTGCCCACATCACTGCCTGCAATCATTATTGTTGCTGTTGATGTGGCCGAAAGTGGCTTCTTCACCACGACACTCCCAATACCAGCTGTTGCCGGCGTAATTTTCTTGGTGGCCAAATATGTGTTCTCTTTATTGGAATCTGAAGACGATTGCCGGCGTGCAGGTATCTGTAGGTGTTGTTGATGTGGCTTCTGCAACTGCTGCTGCGGTTGTTGGTGGTGCTGATATTGGCGGTGCTGAAGGCTGCTATTGTACTGTAGCGGTATAGTTGTGGCACGCATTGCTTGCACCGTAACGATGGCGGTTGTTCTTTGTGTCGTTGTTGTTGTACTCCCGTTTGAAACAGATTTTGTGCCATTAGAGTATCTACCAGCAGAACCAGCATTCGTGGTACTGTTGAAGCGCGCGCCGTTGCTTGTTGAATTGGCATTGCTGGCACTGCGTCCATTATATTTGCCATATCCATTGCTGCTGTTGCTGTTTTTGTATGTTGCTTGGCCATTCGTGATAACTGCAGGCGCAGGCTTGGATGGCTGAGCTTCCTCCTCCACTTCCTCCGTGTCGGATGATTCCATTTTGCTGCCGTTTGTACCATTTAATTGGTCAGCATCAATGCTTATGTTGACTTGTTCATCTTCACCGTCATCATGTGACATTTCGTTTTCATTCTCTACTTCATCCGCTCCCACTTCATCCTCATCCTCCTCCTCGTCCTCGTCCACCTCCTCCTCATCGTCGTCGTCGCAGACGTCATCTTCATCTTCATCATCGGCTGCAGCTGTTGCTGAGTCGACTGTCGTTGGTTTGGTGATGTCTGTGAGGATTTGTCTATCGATGGAGCATTCGTCTTTCAACCAAATGTGCTCGAGACATCCTGCAGCGGTCATGCGATCACTGTAAAGTAAAGGAGAATAGAAATTAACGAAGAAAGTGATGGTGCGAAATATGCAGGAACATTTTTTACGACTACTATGGAAAATAATTTTAACTGGCTGTTGCTGTTTATACATTTTCCTTGATATTTTTATTGGTACTATCGCAGGGACGTCATGTTAATAGTATGTAGTGAAAAAGCAATGGTTTGAATTTTGGAAAGTTATCTGCTTAGTCTTAAAACACCATACTCATATCTAATGCCGTAGTCTGCCTTTTTCATTATTTTCATGAGCGACAAAAGCTAAGCAAGTATACCGTAGTACTTTTAAAAAGGCGTCCACATGAATGAAACAGAGTCCATATAGGACAAAATTTGTGAGAAATAACAACGAGAGAAAAAATTGTAAACTGTCATTATTGAAGACGTTATGCACAAAAAATCACGTGCATGGAAAATTTAGATATTAACTTGGAAATTTATTTTCTATTTGGTCAAACTAACTAAACGATCGATCAAAAAATATGACCGTCGCGTGAGTAATGAACTCGATCTGAAAGCCTCAAATAATCTATGTTATATTAGGATGCATCATAAAAAAAAAGTTACGGTTTTCCACCGGAATTATAAAATTTATTATATTTTAAGACTTCCGCCAAAAAAATTTCGAAAAAAAAATTAAAATTTACGTAAGCTAGACCGACTATAAAATACCTCAAAATATCACATTATTTTAATTCCGTTGATAAAATATTTAAACATTTTTATGCAGACATCTTAACCTTAAGCTCTTCTGTCGTCTGAGGTGATGTTATATAAAAAATATTTCGAAAAACGAATATTTCACGGTGCCAAACTTCAAAATATCTGGCAAGAGATGTTATTTTCCTAACTGTTGAAAACCGGTTTAGCATACATTTCGGCACTTAAAAGCATGCAACTATCAACCGATGTTCAGTCTTGAGCCAATGGTTGCTTTATAAAATAGTATCTTAAAAAATCGCCTATATTGAAAAAAGGCGAAAAAGAGAGGGATTATTGTGTTTGCTGGACGAATACGCACAGATTTCTAAAATTTTATAAATTGATATATGCACCCTTCGAAAGGCCTAAGTTTTTTCTTTCTTAAACCGGTGAGAAACTGAAAATCAGTTATATGTATATATATATATATATGTTATATATAAAAATTCGTTTCTGCTTTAAAATACGTCAAACTCACGTAAATCTTAATATTTTTTCCGAAATATTTCGGCGGCAAGGCTTATAATAAATTTAATATTTCCGATGGAAAAACATATTTTTTTTTGTATGTAGAGTGATGCACCCTAATGTATTTCTACTTCTACTCTTACTTAAACTCTAATCAACTTACTTTGGCTTTATTCGCAAGGCGCGACGTATGAAATCAATTGCCACAGCGGACACTCCGCCAAACAGTTTGTCCGGAAATGTCAGTGCACATTGCGATATGTTGAGGAACGTTTCCTGTTTTGTTTCGCCACCGAAAGGCGAAAAACCGGACAGTAGCACATACGCCAATACGCCCACCGACCAAATGTCTGTCAACAATGAGAGCGGTTCGTATTGCAATACCTCGGGGGCAACATAATCCGGTGTGCCGACAATCTCACGCACATTTGTGCCTTCGGCAACGACACGAGAGATGCCAAAATCGCACAGTTTTAAACCATCTGTAATATAGCAAAAGGAGGAAGCACAAAATAGTATAAATTTCGTTTACTTGTAAAAAAATTTGTATGCTCGATATACAGTTGCCCACAAAATAATAGGAGTGCGGTATATTGAAAGGTTTTTCTTTTGCTTACTTTGATTAATTTTTTATAAGTATAGCCATTATCTAACAAAAACCAGAAATCCAAATTTGAATTTTTTTGCAAAATATATAAAATTTCGCCAAAATTTCAAACTTTTTTATCCAGAATCAACGGTTTTTGTTGCCTAAAATTTTTCAATTTGTTGAATTTTTATACTTAAAAGAGATAAAAAAAAACTAATAAAGATCAAACAAACAAATTAAAACTAGTTAAGTAATATCACACTCCTATTATTTTGTGGACAACTGTATGTATGCAGATATACTCACCTTCAATGCGCTCACCAGTGAGCAATATATTTTGTGGCTTCAGGTCGAGATGTGCAATCGAACGTTTGTGCAAAAATTGTAATGCTTTAAGTACTTCACGCATGCAATAGCGGGCATGTGCCTCACTGAGGCATTCCTCATTGTCTAGAAATGTTTGTAGTTCACCACCGGTTGCTCTAGAAAAATTGAATTTGTATTGGAATTGGGTTTTTTTTTAATATTTTTTCATTGACTCGTCCACTTACAGTTCCAGCAGCAACGCCGTATCGGAGCGTGACTCGTGCACCGCATTTAATTTGACAATGTTGTCGGCGCCATCGCATAGCATTAGCACAGCGATCTCATGTTTGATCTCCTTATCTGAGGATTGAGCGCGTCGGCGTCGTTTTAGAAATTTGGCAGCAAAATGTACACCAGAATTTTTGTGTATAGCGCGACGTACAGCAGCGAATTTGCCTCTGCAAAAGAAATAAACAAGAAAAAAAATTATAGAAAAATATATAGCATGTGTCTACATACAGTCAGTCAATAAAGTTTAGGTACAGCGAATTTTTTACAATACGGGCAACTATTTTTTAAATATTTCATTTTTCGCAAATTTTTTATAAAAATATGGTTAATTCTACAACAAAAACCCCAAAAAGAAAAGTTCCAAACCTTGTGCAAAATTAAAGAAAATTCTGCAAAATTTCATTCAAATATTGCACTTTTTATTTACGCCCTCTAGAAAAAATTTGTGTATGCAGTTTTTTAGCCCATTCAATTTTAGTATAATAAAGTGCAAGTTTGTGGTGGCTAGGACTTACCATTGATTTTTAGGAATTTGTTTTTGTTGAAGGTGTCGCTCATTTTCTCCATATAAAATAATGTTTGATAATTTTTTTATATGGAAAAAATGTGCGACACCTTCAACAAAAAAATTTCCCAAAAAGCAATGGTAAGTGCTAGCTTCCTCATACTCATCATCAAAAAAAAAAACAAAATTTAATCTCACAAAACCTTGATTTTCCCCACTTTACAAATATAACAAGTTACTCTGTTCTGTGCTATAGCATGAGATTTGGAGTTCATACCAACATAGGCGCATGTACACATACATATGTACATACATAAAAACATGCGTGCTTACTTTTATAACGGTCTGGGGGCGCGCATGACGAATAACAGAAGTCACCAGACAGCATAGTCCAGTTTTGGATGGGCTGGCTCAGTACTCAGACACAACAAACAGGCACATTTCATTTTGCCGGACGATTTGGTTAAATGTCAATGCTTGCATTTATAAGTGGAGTTTTTTTCTTAATGGTGGCGTTAGGCTGTAGCATAAATGGTGGCATAAATTGTAGAGTTTATTGTAGAGGTGTGAAAGGCGGACGGACATTTTTCACGTTTTTTTGTCGTGCGTACACTTACAGCATTAAGTAGTAGTTTGTGATGATAGTAATAAGAACAATAACAACAACATGCCCGTGAAACTTGTAAGCATGACGCATAATAATGTGCAACGCAACGCAACGCAAAGCAACACAATGCAATTGTCACAGCGACGTTGATGAAACAATAAAATTAAAAACACCAGTCGAACTTATTGTGTTGTAGACAAAGTGCTAGGTGTTCGTGCCAATAATAAAAGCCAGAGCAACGACTAGCTTCCGGCACTATACGAATAGTAAAAAACGTTTTTAGTTGGTATACTATAAAATACTAGATTAATGTTTGAAAACGTGGTATAAGTGTAAAATATGTACATTCCTCAGACTGAAAAACAAAATTATGGGGATCGATAAAGGTCCTAGTGCTGACCATAAATGTATATTTTTTTTTTTGAGGGGGAAATAATAACTGGTGTTATTGAAGGTCAAAGTACACAGTTTTCAATTTCTTTTAATTAAAAAAACAAAAAAAAAAACTCCTTTATTATTTATTATTATGTATTAACAAAGTGTAAGTTTTAAGTTGCCTAAAAATCGCGTTAATTTTTGGCAATTTTTTCTACGCATTTTCTTTCATACAAAGTAAGTTCGACAATTTTTTATAAAAAATATATTAAATATTAAACAAACCTTGAATAAAGAAAGTTAAGAAATTCATTTTTTGATTAAAAAAATTGTGTTATAATCAGCATAAATTCCACTATACAGTCCACTATTTTTTCCAAATCACTCTGGCTCAACTCCAAATTTTTACAACTAAGTAATTTTTTTTCAGGTGCAAATGTTAATGGACCAAACTACTGTACTAACAACTTGTCACGCAGTTAGTGTTATCAGCAACGTGGTGACGAGTCATCGTTAAGTACCCTAGTGGTACACAATAATTGTGTGCGTTTCTAAATAAAATAAATAAAAAATAAAATAATTATGGAACATTTCTCCAGGTAAGGCCACAAAACTAGCACCATAGAAGCCTGGACGAGCCGCTAATTAGAAATTTTAGTAAGTCCCAACGTACATGTAATAAGCACAAACAAGCAAGATATAGTACAGTTTTTTGTGGTTAGCTACGAGGGCGCATCAATAAGCCCGTGACTTTTTAAATTATAATTATAATATTTTTAGTTTAAAAACGATTTATTCTTCAACATACGTAGTATGCACATAGTTAACCTTAAAACAATTCATCCAGGATTTACATATACACCCATATTGCGAGAGTCGACTGCTAGTAGATAAACGACTATTATTCGATTATCGCTTTTCTACGTTATTGTGGATGTCGATATCTCGTTCAAAATAAGCGACTGTGAATATTTTAAGTCGCTCATCCTTCTACAACTGTTTGTTCATTTATTGAACGAGAAAACGGCATTGGTAATACCATGGATAGTCTATAATCGACTAAAAGTCGTTTATCTACTACTAGTCGACACTCGCAATAGGGGTGATAGTGTTAAGAACACGCTTTCTTAGGCTCAAAATGTAATTAATTACCCTTGTATGTAACACACGTAACGTATATTACGAAAGGAGGCAGTCATGTACCTCTAAGCATAATTAATGTCTTGTGCTGCGTATCCCTAATTGCTAATATCCTTAGTTGTATAAATATAGAATTTCATGTCATTAACATCATTAGTAATTGAGCCGTAAATATCCTCAGTTGTCATGAAATCTCTCAAAAAGAAGAACAAAACGCCGAAGGAAATATCTGATGAGATGTCTCCGTGTATGGGAAGTCGGAACCTTCATTTACCACCATCAAAAGTTGGAGCCGAGAAATCAAGCATGGCAGGGAGTCGTTGGAAGGTGCCCCAGGTTTTTTTAATTTTGTTCCTCGACTATCTTCCTAAAAAACTACAATGTGGCTATTATGCCACATTGTCGACAAAAGTGGTCAAGTGGTTGTCGAGAAGCAGAGAGGCCAACCCGCGCACACTGCGTGCCCTGGCCAAGACAGGATTTGAAGAAATCAAACGCCTACCATACAGTTCAGACCTGGACCCCAGCTATTAATTTCTGTTCTCCAATTTTAAGGAAAACCTTCGAGGACGAAGATTTTCGAGTGAAGAAAAAATGAACGCGACAGTAGACGAGCATTTTAAAAACAAAGACGGCGAATATTTTTTCACTGGGTTAAAAGTTCTTTATGATAAATGTAAGCAGGGCATTGCAATAGAGGGAGATTATAAATTTTTTATATTTCTATCAGCTCTTTTAATACCTTAGGCTCAAAACTTTTCCAGCTTACCCTCGTATGAACATACGAATGTGCGTTGGCTCATGTCCATATGTAGTGTCCATTTAAGCTTGCCAGACACCAGCACAAAGAAGCAGCCGGGCTAGGAAAACAACTAGCGCTTAAACGGATGTGTACGTTTTGTCTGGACGTGTCGACTTGGGCGTGAGTAGCCAGCAGCCCGCCCGGTTTTAGTAGCTGTGGCGCCGACGACATCCATTCATTGATAGAACACTACAACGCTGCACTATGCATAATAGAGGCTACATCAGCGCAATAACAAAGTCGATTGACTGCCTGCTCGCTTGCGTGTTTGGAATGATGAGTGAGGCGTGCTTTGGCACTAACAGGCTTAATAATGAACGCTAGCTGTTTTGTGTTCTTTTCTTTTTTGATTTATTCTAAATGCTAACACACACACACGGTAGTTCTATGTAGAGATGCCTGCTGTAAATAGCGGTGAAATGCATGCTGTGCAGTGGATACTTGCTAGAAGAAGGTAGAGTTAAGCGCTGGTTATACTTGCATTGTGCTGCAGCGCATAACATGAGTACTGCCACATATAGAATCTGTTTAACGAGCTTTGCATACAAGCGATTATCCTACGCAGCGCATGACAGGGCATGGCATCTAAGTCTGGAGAATTTTGATTTTTCGCTATGTGACATTTTCAAAGAGAGATGCCACTCTCATTGCTCTCATTAGTCTGTTCCAGTACCCATCAGATTTAGAGGAATTACTGAGAAGTCGTTCTTGTACATACATACATTGGGGCATATTTATATTCGAAACAAAGTCAATTATAAAGTTAGTTGCCGCCATTTCATTGAAAATTATGACAAAAAGCAGCAACTAACTTTAGTGTCGACTTCATTTAAGCTATGAATAAGCATTCTTATGTTTTCCTAACTAAATGCTGGAGTAGTGGAACAGACTAACTGATCACAGTGAGCAGCTGATTCTGGAAAATTATGCGCTCTATGCCGAGTATAATTACACCACTGCTTCACATGCGCTGCTTCTCTATGCCCTGCACTTGCAATGTAAGTATAACCAGCGCTTAAGGATGCGTGTTAGTGCCACGGTAGCAGCTGTTAGCACGCTCATACATACATTGCAGATGCAGAATTCTCAATTTGGTGACAATTTATGACCGAAGGGTATTCAGCACGTATGTAAGTCCAATATTATTTGAACGGATATTAGAGGTGCACAACAGATGCGATGCTTCGTGGTCGTTGGTACTCAACTCGAGCATTGGATGCTCTCTGCTCTTGGTTGCTATGTACATATGTACATATGTATGTATGTAGTTGTTGATAGTGGCTAGCTAGCAGCTGCCTTTATTTGCTAACATTGTGAGCTGCTGATTTGTTGTTGATTGGTCTGCAGGTTTGGTTTGACGCAAATATGGCTTTAGTCACGCAAGTTATTTGAAAGCATTTGTGTAAATTATGTTGCAATGGTGAATTTAAATTTTCACTCCAGGAAATCGATGCATTTTCGCATTAGGGCCAAGATTGTTGCTTGTAATAGCAATATACAGTCACTCACAGAAGTATTCTTAATTTAGTTTTATTCACAATATTCGAAATATTTTTTCGTTCTATAATAAAAACCATATAGATCAATCTTGCAAAGTTTGTACAAAATTCACAAAAATTAATCAAACTTGAAAAAAATTTCATAAATCTTTCAAACTTTTTATTCAGAATTTTCAGAAAATTTTCGAGTATGCAGTTTTATAGCGAATTCAATTAAAATAAGAAATTAAAAAAAAATTATAAAAACAATTGTAAAATAAAGCTTTTTAAAAGCTAAATGATTATGGAAAAAATGTTTCTCTTTAAAACAATAAAATATAAAAATTAAAAGAAAAGTATATTAAAAAATAAAATAAGTTCCCAAATATTAAATAAATATTTTGTTTTATGATAAAGGTAGTCCAAAGATTAAAAGGAACCTGAATAAAAAAATAAAAAAATGTAAGTTTCTAAAAAATAAAAAAATAAAATCATTTTCTTTTTAAAATAATAAAATCTAAAAATTTTATTGTGAGAGGATAAAATAAGTTTCTAGCATTTGCAGTAAGAATATTAAATAAACTTCTAAAAATAATACATATTCTTTCTTTTTAAATAGTAAAATCTCCAAAATTAAAGGAAAATTAAACTAAAAAAAAAAATAAAAAAATAAATAAAAATTTCGTGTCTGTTCAAACGGAAATAAAAGCCTTGTGCCTCGCTTCTAGTTGTCCGCTGTCAGATACATACATATGTGCATTAGGGTGCATCACTCTTTTTCATTTCAGTTATAAAATTTATTATATTCAGACTTTCGCCAAAACGCTGAATCGATTTGAAAATACTTTCAAAAATCTCATTATTTTGATTCCGTTGATAAAATGTTAAAATATTTATATGCAGACCTTTTAAGCAGCGACCGAGAACGCGTTCCGGTTTCATTCAACTCTGCACGAGAACAAAATGTAATGTCAAGAATGTTCCCGTAAAAGAACTAAAGGGAATAAAAGTATTGAGAGCAGTTTGAGCGGGAAGAAACTGAGAAGAAAATGCTCGGGAACATTTCCTTGAAAAAAAAAATGCGAACAAAACGTTCTCAAGAAAAATAAAATGAGAACGAAACTTTCTGGAACGTTTCCAAAGAGAATGAAATGCGAACGAAAGTATCGAGAACGTTTTCAAGGAGGATCACATAATAACAAAAGTCTGGGGAATGTTCTGCTTGAAAAAAAAAAACGAGAATAAAAGTTTTGATAACTTAACGTTAAGAATGAGAGGGGGCGTCTACTTGTTGGAATAAAAAATCGTTTCAATGAGAACCATCATTTATAGAGATCATTTATCATTAGGGTGAACTGTTGATTTATGCAAAAAATTTGCATTTTCTGTACAAGAAAAGTTCGTGCCTTAAGTCTTTCGTTGACTTAGGCATGTAATTTGCATAATTATTTTTCTTTTTTGATTAATGAATTCTCCCGACGGCTTTGTTCTCGTTTCGGTTCGGATTTTTAAGCGTTCTTGGGAACGATACAACTAGAACGACATTTGGCTTCGATCATACCTTTTATTCTCGGTCCATGCTTTTAAGCATAAATTCATCTATCACTTGTGTTAACTTTTTGGAGAAATTATTTAAAAAAACTAATTTTATTTATACAAAACTCGATGTTTGCAGATTTTTTCAAATCGGCCAAGCCCACGTAAATCTTAAATGAGCCACCCTAATGTACCTATATATATTTATACTATGGAATTTTTCTAATTTTTATTAACCGTCGCAAAATGGGGTAAAGATTTTTTTTCGGTATTAAAACGAAAAAAAATTTATTTCACATACATTGAGTATATTTTAGGAATACATAGTATCCAAAAAAAAATCTAAAACATAATATCGCAAAATTTGAGTCAACCATTAGCGTCCTCTTTTCAAGATGGTGTACCATCGTCTGAAAATTACAAATAAATGCCTTTTTTATTTAAAGGAAATTTTTTTTTTATATCTTTTTTTTTGCGAAAATGCCAGTGCTTTGAAGAAAACGACATGAGTTTTCATGCAAAGTTTAGTTATGAGTTTTAACTTAGGAACAGGACATCGAACCAAAAAATCTTTATGTAGCGCTATAAACAATGTTATAAAGAATTTGTATTATAATTCAAGCCATATCCTCGCCAAAAAAGTCGTTTCGAAAAAGCATTTCGACCTCTCCATAGCACTCGTGCTTCGGAATGGTGAAGCGCTTAAAATATTCTGTAGAGTGTGTAGAACTTTTTAAGCGAAACAAATTTTCATATTTTTTTGTTTTTTCAGGGTGATCTAACCCCTTTACCTGGAGCTATATTCGTATTCCATGCTCAGTCAGTCATAAGATATAAAAAAAGCCCCTTACAAAAATGCTAAGTAAGTGGTTAAGTCATAAAACCTCATACGAGCGACTTCGTCGAAGCGCGAGCGCAAACAGAAGATCCTGACTTGAGAAATCATTACCCTCGTCCAGCTGAAGACATACTTAAGCCTAAGGCGACCCTTTTATTGAAGCCTTTTAGTTGGTAGATTTTCGCCAAGTTTAGGCCAGACGGTCGCTGTGGCTGAGTGGATAGAGGTGTATATTGATTGCCATTCCGAAGGACCGGGGCTCGATCTCATGCGCGATGGTAAGACCAGGTGGAGAAGGGCTTGGTTCCACTTGGCATTTTTAATTCGCGTGAGTTGTTTTGTTGAACTCGGCCAAAATCGCTTAGGCGGTTACAGCGCCATTAAAGAAGAAGAAGAAGATGTATGCACCATTGTAGATTCTTCAAAAAGCGTAAAAATAATTAATTGTAAACAACAAAACATAAACAACACTCCCATTTGGAGGCGTATAAATTCGAAGTGTTGAATAGCACGGGTAATTAAGTTAATTTTGACAACTTACTTAATCAAGAGTAGGAAAAAATCAAAGAACTTACGACTCTTTAAATAAAACCAAATGATTTAAATTAATGAGTAGCAATTACAAAATTACCAAATTCGATTTTTTTGGTTGCCAGTGATGCAATCGCTTCGATTTCATAGGCATTGTGTTAGCTGCCTATTTGTGCCTGAGCCGTTTAAGGGTTTTGTTGACAAACTGTTTTTATAATTTTTTTAAATTTTTGAACCATTACATATGTATGTATGTACATAGTAACTGTAGCGTGGGCTTGCGATTTTAATGCGCCGCTTTTTGGTGATCTTGCTGGAAAAAATATTTCAGATATCTCCGCTGAGAAACACGACTACATACCACAGAGTTTTAAATAAAAAAAAAAAAAACAGTCACTGAACCTTTGGAGGCTGAGAATTTCATGTAATTACAAAGCTTAGCTTTGCCTACACATTTTTCATTTGGTCTGTTTTTTTTTTGGTTTTTTTGCGGTTGAGTAGTTGATCAGCTGGCCCGTTTCGGCGATGGGAGTATTGACTGCTCAGGGCACTCAAAGTTCATGGTTCATTTCGCTGGTTTGTTGTTTTTTTTTTGTAACATGCTCGCTCGCTCATTCATCTATTGTTGATTTATTTGTGGTTTTTCGCATATTTTGCCTTTTTGAAGTATTCTATTTCACATGACGTTCACTCGCCAAAGCCAGTCAGGCCAAAACTGAAACTGAAGTTGTGGTAGCGAACGCGCTGGACACTCCCACCCACACGCCGTTGAAAAAATAAAATACATATTGACATAAGTGGTTATATATACATACATATGGTAAGTATGTATTAGCATATGTGCTATATGTACATAAACACATGTGTATGTATGTAACTAAGTGTATCTAAGTTAGAATAAAACGGCGAGTGGCACTTACGTCGGTCGTTGGCCATTTCCACCAGCGCAGTAGCGGGTGGGTCTAAAGCACGTTCTGCTTGCGCTCTGTTGTTGACATTCGTATATGGACATTTACATGGTCGCACATATGGATATGAACACAGTGCATTTAACTATTTGCCTCATTAATTTTTCGCATATCGTCCATGCATACATACATACATATTAGGGTGGTCTTTAAGATATCAACATCTGAATTTTTCATGGGCCACCCTTTATTTTGTTTCTAAGTACAAAATAAAGACATTCAAGGAAATTTAAAAATTTTAAACACAATTCCAGCTGTCGCTAGCAGGATTTGAAAATGTTAAATTAAAAAAAAAAATACAATCGAAAAATTCGACAAAATGTTGACCAAAATCTCATGAATTTGGCATATCATGGACACTTAATTCCCAAACTCACTGGGTTATAACTGGTCAAAGTCAAAGTCTTTTAAAATTTTTGCGATCTAAAAAAATAAATATTTTTCAAATCCTGGAAATCCTGGTAGCGGCCCTTAATTTTTTTTAATTTTGAAATTTTTGTGAATGTATTTATTTTTTTGTACATACGCAGCACATATTGATATTTTTATGGACCGCCCTAATACATATGTAGCTATTTATAATTGTTGCTGCTTGCTTTTCGGCTTTAGTTGACGCTTCTCAAAGGTAAATGCGCAACAATGTGGCAAACCTTAAATGGCCAAGATTTCTGTTGTCTTCTACTGATTGATCACGAATCTACAAATGTTAGTATATACAGATTAATGTACATACATATGCATGTAAAGCACGTAAACAAACTTAACAGTGAACAGGCAACCACTTAACATTTTTCAATGCGTTTTTATAGCAATATTTTTTTTGCAGATTTTTTTCGGTAGGTACATAGATATTTATTTTGTGCGAATTTGCTGGCGACATTTGTCAACCGTAAATGGCCGAAGGTAACACTTTGTTCGATGCCGCATTGTCCGCTTCAGCTTCCCGAAAAAGTGATTAACATGGATGTGAACAAAAATTCGTGAAAATTTTCGTTGCAATTACCTGTCGATTTTTGATAATATATTTTTTAAATTCATATAAAATGTTTCGTTAACGAATGCTACGACTTTCTTTCTTAAGCAACCTCGTGAGGTCTCTTAGCTGAATACAATTTGGGTCATGTGCTTATAAGTACAGTGATGCTAGAAAGCCAAGCTAGTCAAGCCAAGCCAAGAGTCTTGCAAAACAAAGCCCCGTTACCAACTTTCAAGATGAAAAAAAGGATTTTTTTTCTGTTTTTGAATTTAATTTACTTTTAAGTTTTATATTTTATTGTTAAAAAAACATCTTTTAATTTCGTTTAATTTTTAGAAACTTATTTTTTTTTTTAAATATGTTATTGTTTTTTTCTTTTTTTAATAAAAAAAAAATATTTTGTTTTCTAATATTATTTTTTTTTTAATATAGTTTTTAGATTTGATTGTTTTTTATGTAATTTAATTTTTAAAACTAATTGTCTATTTTTTATTTTATTTAAATATAATTTTTTTTTGTGTATTTTTAATAACTAAATTTTCTTTTAATTTTTAATATTTTGTCTTTCGAAAGACTGTGGTGAGTTGAAAGAAAGTTGCCAAAATTGTCCTGTTAGAGTCATCAGTTGTACTTCACATTGATCCTCTTCTATCAGACGGGCGCAGGACATGTTAGGGTACGTTGCTCCACTTTTTCCCATTATTACCTTCCTGCAGGTCCAAATGGCTTTTGAAGAGAAGTTGGCTGCCCTCCAACTTCATTGGAAGCGTTTAGTTGAAAGCCAGTTCACACTAGGTGCGGTTGTTGCTTTCAACTAAAAGTTGCCTGTAAAATCGCCTTATTACTAATGAAGGTCACGGGGTCAATAGCTTTTCATAAACAAACAAAATCATACCTTAATTTTGCACTTGAAATTTCATGATTCAAGGATTTGCAGCCGAATTTTTGTTGAAAAGAAATATATGTATGCATGTATATATGTATGAAAAAACGAATTACTTGACACGCAATCGAAAATGCAACAATGTGTACATGCGTATGTATGTAGTGCTGGTGGCAGGCAGTTTTGCTAATTGTTGCCATGATTGCGAACGTTTTGAGAATGCTGCCAACCTTGAATAAAGTTAAGTGGCCAAAAGGCACACGACTCAATTCCGCACTTCAGCAACGAAAAGCAACGATAATTAAAAATTAAGCTTAATTGTAAACATTGTTATCACAAATGAGCTTAAAGCTAGAGAATACAAAAATATAATCAGATAAGTGAATGTCGCAAATTGCAACTATGTATTTATATGTACATATGTATACTAAAACTAAATAAATTAATTTTCAGTGCAGCGCGTTTCAATTCGTTTGTAATAAATTTATTAATGTGGGTCATGAATTCGATTCATTGCTATAATAAAGGAAGTAGTTTTTCAAGAAAGGTTAACATTTATTTTGATGAATTAAAAAAAAATATATAAATAAAAAAAATTAACCGAAATGATCACGAAGATCGTGGATTGTCTATCAACCTGGCTAACGAATTGGATTTAGTACCACTCAGGCATTAGGTCTATTTACCTTTACAATTGAAATGGTAAGAGGCAAACAAATAATAGAAATCATAAGTGTTTATTGTGCTTGTGTTTGTGAGAATGTATTTTATACATAAATTTGTGGATACTCTTTGCAGATTAGCGATGAAATTATTTGTGATGCTTCTGGTGAGCTATAACGCATTCTTTTGATAAAAATTCAGCTGACCTGTCGAAGTAAATATGATAGCATACATTTTGTGGTATATAAATTATACCTGGTGAACATTGAATATTAATTTTTATTGCCAAATATACCAAAGCAACTCTACCGCGATCAAAACAAAATGGTATTTTTTGTCATAAATTTTGTTGTTGCCATTTTTCTTACGCTCTAGCATTTTGACACTTTTTAGATTTTTGTTAGAAATGATAAGGAATCGACCTAATATCAGCAAGAATATTTAAAGAGTTGTTGAAAGGTCCTGAGCACAGAAGAACATATTTTCCATACAACGAAATTATGTAAGCTAATAAAGTAGGCTGTCAGACAAGCCGCATATCATCGATAGATATTTAGTATCTGCAAGATATCAAACGGCGTGGAAAATGAGGCAAGCGCCAGAACGGGCGCAACGTCACTGTCAGCAGTCAGCAGTCAACAGGTGGGTGGGTGGTTGGGCGGTATTTTTCCGCATTCGCCAGTGTTGCGAAGAGACAAATGGCCGGTTTTGGGTTTGTTGTGTTGTGCGCTGTTGTGCTGTGCTGTGGCGTCATGTTAACATATGCCAATCGATGCAGCGTGTTGGCCACCCGCCAACATTGAGTGTTAAAATTTAGTAAATGTTTTGTTATTGTTGGCTGTTGCACAAAATGTGTACATATGTATGTACGCAAGTACTCGCCCGCTGTTTGGCTACTTAGCGGTTTTGTTTTGATTTCATTTTTATGATAATTGAGTGTGAATGAGATTTACAAAGCACATCGGCAAGCAAATATTTACGTGTGTTTAGATAGAATACATACTTGCACCGAAAATTTCCTGGAAGTATTCGGCAATTATTTATTTCCTGTATTTGCCAATATTTGCTGTTTTGAGAAATTATTAAGTGCAAAGCAGCGGAAAATTGTAGAAATTTCGTTGTTTAGAATTGTTGGGATTTCCAGATCTAAACAACGAAATTTCTAAGTTTTTTTTTACTAGCAGTGGAAAGTTTAGTCGGTTTTATTGCAGTTAGTTTTATTTAAAAATTGAAAGTATAAATAGTATAGGCACTAAACGGCGAGCTTGCTTGTGAAACAGCATAAGTATACACCCAGTGTTATAATTATAGGCGCGCCACATATTGGCAAGTGTTAAAAAATTGTTTTTTTTTT
Source organism: Rhagoletis zephyria (assembly GCF_001687245.7). Classification (NCBI taxonomy): domain Eukaryota; kingdom Metazoa; phylum Arthropoda; class Insecta; order Diptera; family Tephritidae; genus Rhagoletis; species Rhagoletis zephyria. Next base: position 75,999 of record NW_016157401.1, on the reverse strand, counting down.
ATTATTCAATATTAGTGCTTTTTTAATAATAATATAGTTTTTTATTTAACAAAAACCATATAAATCCAAGTTTAAAACTTTGTGCAATATTAAAAAAAAAAATAAAAAATCCAACAAACTTTCGTAAAAATTTCGAGCTTATTAATTAGACTTCTTAGAAAGATTTTGAGCATGCGGTTTTGCATGAATAAGTGATTTTTGCAAAAAAAAAAAATAAAATTAAATAGCAATGTTAACACGTGTCAATAGTTGGTGCGCTTGTAATTATGACACAGAGTGTAGCACCTACATTCTTAAGCAATGCAGAGTCAATATTTCGAAATTTTCAAACAAATGAAATTTTGTAACTTCAAATCGTATACAAAAATTTTTAAATTAATGGCAATTTTTTTCGGTATCGCATTTAATACAATTCAGTAATATGCACTGCAAACACCATGTACATACATAAGTCTGTAGTTAAAAGGCAGAAACAATTATTTGACATACATAAATATTTCATAAAGCCTGCCATATAAATTACGCGCATGCCATATAAATATTGGCACGTGCGTGAAATGATCATTCAAGAAGTACTTAATGCCAGATTTTGCACATAATTGAATTTGAAAGAATACAAACCATACGCTTGTTAATAAATACAAATGTGTGTACGGTAGCGCTATTGCGCTGGAATGGTTTGGCTATTATAAAGAGATCGCATTTTTGGTTTACTCTAAAATGATTTTATTTGCTCCATTTAATCGTATTTTAAAGTGTGTGGCATAATTGTTATATTTTTAATCGTACGTGGGTGGAAATTATGAATGAATATGTGAAGGGTTTCTATTTTTGGTGCGATAAGCTGACACGAGATTACCCATTTAAGCAGGTGTTAACGCGAAATGAATATGTCAGTGTGATTAGGAAAGGATACGAGTAAGATCACAATATATACACAAAATTATAAATTGAAGTAAAAAAAAAGGAAACATAAAATAAAAAATAAAATTTTAAAGAAAATAAAATTAGAAAAAAAGGAAATAAATCAAAAATTAATAAAATGTTTATGTAATTCCCATAATTACTCCGCAGTTTGGCTTTTTCCTTTATTTACTGAAGTATGTATAAAGAAATTTAGTAAAAATATTCTCGTTCCTGGAGAAATACAAATTCTATGCTGCAATTGAATTCAAGATCAAGATTGAAATCAAGGAAAAATAACAATTAAAAATTGTAAGCCACCCACAAATGTCACTAGCTAGAACAGACAACTACTCATAACTACCAATTACTAATTTACATACTTATGTACATAGAAAACTTGTTGAGATGGTAAAATGTAGCGGTAATTGACAGGCAGTGTACCTACTGTGGTAAGTTAAATACATATTTATAATCATAAGTAAGCATGCACATATGTTCATATGTAGGTATGTAAGTCAGTAAGCCACAGGCAGTGAGTTACTAGGCCATTCGCTAGTCATTTATATAGAAAAGCTAAATAAGATTTCATTGTTTCGGTCATCGTTTTTCATTTTGCACTTTCAACAAAAAAAAAAAAAACAAGTGTACGTACATACATACATATTAGCTAATTTGTTTACAATTCGCAAACAATCCGTCAATCGTCAGTTTGCCAATTAGTTGTGCGTGTGCTCTTAACCTTGTTATCAATTTGTATATATTGAATGTGAAATACAATTATATTTATGCGCGCAAAATTGAAACTGAATGCGACTCAAGCGCAGGTTATACATCCGAGTACATATGTATTTGATTGCGTGACGAAAATTTTTTACGCGTCTATGTAGAAATGGTTACTGATGCGATGCTATGTTATGCGTGAATCAGGTTTGTAGCGCTTCTAAGAAATTTAAGTATGCTGAGACAGTAAAATGCAGGGGTTGTAAAATGTTAAGATGATTTTAACTCGTCATGCTCCAAAAAGCTGCGGCCACAAGGGACTGAAATAATGTTGAGTCTTACCACGTGAATTTCTATTGAGTAGCGCCCGGGCAAGATGCCTAACAGGATAGAGCAAAACCGCTTCGATAGCCTAAGAAATTACTGCAACCGTCGAATGTTCACCAAACCCCCATTTATTCAAAAGCAGGCCGCAGATCTTCAAACGACTCCCTTTATTAACTCGACCAGGTGAAACTACCTTTAGAGTATCCTGATTCGCAAACTACTCAGCCAAATAATATTCTGCTATGTCACTGTATTACAATACCCACATCAGCGCGATTTGGGAGTAACTGCCGATTTCCTTTCTATCAGTTTTCATAATAAATTAGCAATAAGTTTTTTTTTTTTTTTTTTAAATTAGATAAAAGTAAAAAATATGTTTGCTTTTATTATTAAAACAAAAAACTGAAAGTTTAAAAAATTTAATTACAAGAAAAACAAATTAAAAGAGCAAAAATAAGGAGATAAAAAAAATTAAACATTTTCTAAAAATTACATAAATAAAACTATTTTTTTTTTCTTTTTAAACAAAATCTAAATAAAAATAGAAAATTAAATAAAAAATTAAATTAAAGAAATAAAAAGATTCCTAAAATATCTATGAAAATGGAAGAAGAATTTTGCTTTTTAAAACAATAAAATCTAAAAATAAAAAATTAACTTAAATTAAATATCAAGCAAAATGAAAAAAAAAGATTTTGCTTTTTAAAACAATAACATCCAAACTTAAAAATAAAAAAGAAAACAAATGTCAATTAAAATAAAAGAAACGAAAATTAAAAAAATCTTAAAAATTAAATGAAATTAAAAACAAATGTTTTCTTCTGTTTAAAACATTAAAATCTAATAATTAAATAAAAAAATAAGTTTCTAACAAGTAATTTTTAAGCAAAAAACAAAACCGACTTCAATTCTCGTATAAAAATTTAAGATTATCGTTAATCTCTTCATGATCCGATGATCGGATTTAAACCAAATTAGAATGGGACCACCTGTGAGGTAACACCTTGAAAAAATAATTATAGAAATCGGTTGACGTGGCCCAAAGTTATGCGGTAACATACATAAAAAAAAAATATTCCGACGAATTGATAACCTACCTCCTTTTTATGAAGCCGGTTAAAAATCAAACGAAATTAAAAGAATATATATTCTTCTTTTTGGTACAATGAAACCTAATTATTAAAAAAAAATTAAATTACAAAAAAAAAAACCTAAAATAGAAAAAATAATAAAAATTGCGCTCCTCGAGGACTCGTTACGAAAGACTTTCAACTAAGTTAGCCAGAATTACCCTGTAGGACACTAATAGCCACCACCTTACTTAATATTTATATACCTATCTAAACGGAGTACCACCAATGCGCCTTGTAATGAGGCGGTCGTTACAGGTAGTGAAAATCCCTAGATTTAAAAACGCTGCAAAAATGTGGAAGTCTAAACTTGGATTTGATGTTCGACAGAACACACTTCTTCTCATTCTATTGTCCGAATTAGGAAGATGCATTTTCTGGCAAATTTTTATCTAACAAAATTTCGTTATGGCGTTTCTAGCGCACTAAAAAGACTCCATAGAATTGTTGTTGCTTATATTTGTATAAAAATGCACTCTAAAATGAACATAAATGGATATGAATCAATTTTTCTTGAAAATGCTCAATTGCATATACATACATACATACATACGTACTTGCAATTTCCCCATTTTGTGGGTAGCCCGATTTTGGCATTCAACTGCAGTTTACATTACAGTAGTTTTGCAAATTTAATTTACAAGTTCAGCGATGTTAGTCGCAATTTGCAAGCCGCCTACTGGCTGCCACCAACCGCCCCGCAGTGCAGCCGGCATGTAAGCCGCAGCCACCCACTGCTCGTAGGAAATTGAGCATATGTATGTATGTATGTATGTATGTATGTATAGTACCAGTATGTACATACATACATATGTATGCATAAATGTATGAAAGTGATTTTGCATTAGCACCCACAATCAGCGTTGAAAAAAGCTCACACGCTGGCGCTCCACATAGTAGATTCGTCGAAATAGTAGGTACATACATACATATATACATACATATGTATATGCAATAGTAATGGCNCAGCGATGTTAGTCGCAATTTGCAAGCCGCCTACTGGCTGCCACCAACCGTCCCGCAGTGCAGCGGCATGTAAGCCACAGCCACCCACTGCTCGTAGGAAATTGAGCATATGTATGTATGTATGTATGTATGTAGTACCAGTATGCACATACATATGTATGCATAAATGTATGAAAGTGATTTTGCATTAGCACCCACAATCGAGCGTTGAAAAAAGCTCACACGCTGGCGCTCCACATAGTACATTCGTCGAAATAGTAGGTACATACATATATACATATGTATGTATATGCAATAGTAATGGCATATATTGCAATTGAATAGGCGAGTAGAATTGAAATCGTGCGCGACCTCAGCGCACCCGCTTAAATTGCCAATTCGCACCTTGTTAACGTGCAATTGTGGTGCAGTGCTATAAATATACATTTGCACTATTGCATTATTTATGTACATACATACATTTAATTTGTTTAATTTGCGCATTTTGGGGGATTTCAAACACACACACACACACGCACAAATGACATTGCTGCAAACCAAATTAGTGAATTTATACATACTTGCGCGCGCTACTCGCTTAGGTAACTAATGATCTGCTGGCTGGTGATAGTGATATACATATGNATTTATGTACATACATACATTTAATTTGTTTAATTTGCGCATTTTGGGGGGGGATTTCAAACACACACACACACACGCACACACAAATGACATTGCTGCAAACCAAATTAGTGAATTTATACTTGCGCGCGCTACTCGCTTAGTTAACTAACGATCTGCTGGCTGGTGATAGTGATATAGCTCGAGTGCGTGTGTATGTATGTGTCGTGGGCGCGTGCGCAATGCAGTTTTTGTTTGTTTGTTTAGAATATATCATATAGAGTGCATATGCATTTAAATATTTTATTGTCGCTGTGGCAACTATTCGCTAGTACAAATACTATTTAATTGCCGCGGCCAGCTTTTGTTTATGATTTCATATTTTCAAACATGTAAGTACACGTCTATTTACCTTGTAAGTCAATGCACTGTTGTTTATTTACATTTATTATTATATTCATATGGATTGCAATTTTTTCCTGCGTATAAAAAAATTGTCCAACATACACTGGCGGTCAAAAGTGGATGAACGTCTTCCAATCCAGAATTTTTTCGTTATTTATTTATTGAAATATGGTTCATGTCTTCACCAAAGTCATATAAATCAAACTTTCAAACTTTATACAGAATTTAGAAAATTAAAAAAAAAATTAGTTTTTTAATCACAATGTTTATAAAATTTGTAGGTATGCAGTTACAAGGCTTATGAAATTTAAGTGAAATAAGTGGAAGTTTAGATTTTTAGTTATTAGTTTTTTTGTTGACGGCGTTTTGCAGTTTTTTCCATATAAACATGAATTTCTTGTGAGAGAAAATGCGCAAGACCGTTTGCGAAAAGAATTAAAAAATTCAACACCGGCTTTTATAAATTGCAGTTGTTATATGAAAAAAACGGTAAAAGCTGTCAGCAAATAAAAAACAATATAAAAATCCACGCGATTTCCAGCCGCTTAAAACTAGGACTTATTTTACTAAAATTGCATAAGCCATAATTAAAACTGCATAGCCAACAATTTTATAAAAATTCTGATCAAAAAGCTCAAAATTTTGATGATATTTGTCGAATTAAATTAATTAAAATTTGTAAAAAGTTTGACAGTTTGATTTGTATGGCTTTGGTTAAAGCATGGACCATATTTCTATAGAAAGAAACAAAAAAATTTTAGCTTGGAAAACATTGTTAATACAAAACGCCATTCATTCACTTTTGACCGCCAGTGTACTTAGTATGGAAGAAAATGCGTGATACCGTCAGCAGAATGGCAAGTCCTAGCTACTTCAAACTTGCACTTTATTATACTAAAATTGAATGGGCTACAAAAAAATATATGTATGTACCAAAATTTTTTCTAAAAACTCTGATTAAAAAGTTTGAAATTCGTACTTACATGGTTTTGGTTAGATAGTGAGTTATACTTTCATAAAAAAATAAGAAACATTAAATAAACAAATGTAAAATAGTCAAAACTAGTTCAAATGTCGCGCTTCTATTTATTTTCCCGCCACTGTATTTGCTTTCGCAATTAGCTGTGATGTGGTACTTTCATTTGCAAACACATTTTTAATCAAAGTAAATAGTTTTAATGCCTTTCTAAACCTTTCGTTTAACGGTTGTTCAAATGTGTAAATTTAAATATTTTTTCCAATTTCTCTAAACACTTGCACTTGAAAACATCATCAGCAATCAGCCGATGTCTGTATGTACATACATATGTAGGTGGATGGGTGGTGCTCGCAACTGGCGTTCCCAATGTAATTAACCATTTTTGGTTAACAAGCCGGAAATTGTTGAAAACGATCACAACACAAGTTTGCGGTCAAAATCAAATGATGTGCGGGTGTGCATGCGTTTCTGGGTGTATGTATGTATGTATGTACATATGTATGTGTGGGTGCTTGCTTTAATTATGATTTATGAATTTGCAAATTATTGTAAAGCAAATAGAGAGACTGCATAGTGATATTGTTAATTAAATAATACGAGTAGAGCAAAAAATTGTGAGTGAATTTGATGAAGTCTTACTTGCCTTGATTTGTGTTTTTTTTTTAAATTTGCCAATTAAATTGCTTAATAACCGTAAAAACAAGTTTTGCTACGCCTATAAATATAGACGAAGAAAATTTAATCCTAAAGCATTGACTGTTTTAATAAAAAAAAAAACGATAAATCGATGACTATTCCCATCTAGAGTGAAAACAATGGTGCTGCATCTACAAATTTTCAGAAATGGTTTTAAAGTGGATGCGGTGCATGGCCTTGTTTGTCTTTAAGGGCCCCAAATAAAAATATTGCAAAAAGTACTAATTGTGCTGCGATTTTGCTCTGATTTGTTATCTGTAGTATTTTTGCTTAGGAATGAGGAAATCCGAAAAATTGCATAGCCTGGTAAACTGCCACGCCCATTACACCAGGGGGCGGAAATAGTAAATGTTATCCGATTTTGATGAAATTCGGTTTGTAGCTTAGTTTTAGCCAACAAATTTTATATTTAAAAGATAGTCAAAATCGGCTTCCTGTCGACCTCACAAGACCGCGAAGAAAAAAATTTCAAGAATCACCGAGAATCATCATCACTTCAAAGTTGGCCAAAATATTCGTAAACATTTTGATTAAAAAGTTTGAAACTTCGCTGAAAATTCGATGATTTTTTCTAAATGTTGTACAAAGTTTGAAACTTACAGTTATATAATGGGGTTTCATCTAAACGCATAAATGTCTCATAATCGCGTAAATCTCGTAAACAAACCGATTTTCCATACAAGCTTAAATTAGTTGACGAGGTTTCCGTGCTTACGAGGCATTTTCACGTTTAGATGAATTGCCTTATAGTTGTTTCAAACAATGCGAGCTACTTATGTATATTAAAAAAATATACTTTTGTTATTCATTTAAAAAGTTCTACCTATTTTTTTTTTACATAGTGGTAACGTTTCCGTGGCCACAAGTCTATGTATTTAAATGTTTTTTGTTGATCTCATTCTGAACTATTTAAACAGCTTCTTCGGATTGTTTAACAAAATCTTAAAATCACATTCGGAACCCTGATATCGGACACAACAACATTTCGTCAGCATTTCCTTACTTTAGCCTTAATTAATTGAGAAAAACTTGCATTAGTTGTTAAGGAACTGATCAAGCCTGACGATAGGCTGGGGAAGTTAATGATTTTTCCATCGCGCCAGGCTTTGAAATGAGTTGGAATTTTTTAACGGATTGTGAAAGTGAAAATTGTTATTTTTAATCCATTTTCGTCGAAACCTTTTAGTACCCCATAAGGTATCGGATTACTTACAATTAGTAGGAAATTTTAAAGGAGTTATTTAATTTATGCCACAACAATGCTTTATGCGTTTACTAAATCGAAACGGATTTTCTCTTTGTATATTTAATGCTGATCATAATCTAATTATATTAAGAGGAAGTTGTTGTATTATAGTAGTTTTCCTCTAGGCTATCACTTTTGGACTTGTAGAAAATTGGTCCTCTTCGGGGTAATGCTCGTATTAAAAAGTAGGTACACGTATAATTTATTTACCTGAAAAGAAAAATAAAAAAAAATTTCAATATTAATTTTTGTGACAAAAAATTAATGTTGCTTATATACTGAATTTAATAAATCGCACTATGAAGATGTCGTTCATACTGCATATATCTGAACAATGTAACTTAATAATAAAAATAGGTATTAATAAATGACACGAACGAACGATAGACTTTCTTTTTTACTATTGGGCATATA
>NW_016157401.1:44331-67374 GCF_001687245.7 Rhagoletis zephyria | reverse complement strand
CGAACCGAACACTGATTTTGGTAATAAAATTCAATGATTTGCAAGCGTTGCTCGTTAGTAAGTCTATTCATGATGAAATGTCAAAGCATACTGAGCATCTTTCTCTTTGACACCATGTCTGAAATCCCACGTGATCTGTCAAATACTAATGCATGAAAATCCTAACCTCAAAAAAATCACCCGTTATAATGGGCCATCTGATTGATGACCAGTTTTTGAATAAAGTACCAGATACTTTCAAGTNAATAAATGACACGAACGAACGATAGACTTTCTTTTTTACTATTGGGCATATATAATGGGCCATCTGATTGATGACCAGTTTTTGAATAAAGTACCAGATACTTTCAAGATCATTTAAAATGTTTATATACATTCACACATATACTGAAATTCATAAAAGTTTCATTTGAAAGTCTAAATACATTATTTATTGTGTAGAAAATTTGTTCAAGTGTTATGTTTATAAGGCGATATTTAACAAGGTCCAAGAGTGGGCGCTGAAATAATTTCAGTAGACGTAAACCTTGAGTATGTGACTTTATTATACTAAAAGTGAATGGGCTATAAAACTGCATACCAAATATTTTTCTAAAAATTCTGAATAAAAAGTTGGTGAAAAGTTGTCGACTTTTTTATAATTTTTGTATAAAGTTTTAAAAGGGGATTTATTTGGCGTTTGTTGTATAGTTAGCCAGGCTTTCATAAACAAATATTAAACATAAAATAAATCATGGAATAATAGCCAAAACTCTTCAAAGTAAGACGAGTCTATTATTTCTGCCGCCACTGTACATACATACAAACACATATATGTATGTATGTGCTTACAAATAGTAGTACCTTGTTGCTAAGTATCTACAAAGCCGGAAGAATTATAAATAGCCGATATCAAGAAGAAAAGCGGATTTTTTCCATTTAAATCCTACAACTAAAAGACTACTCGCCTAAAAGGTTCCATTGCACATAGGCATTACTTATCTGCATTTCAAGGAAGTGAGTGGGCATTAAAAGCGTGTGTTGGTACTTGCAGAAGCCGAAAGTGGACGCTTTGTGGCTAAAAGCAAGAATGATGTGAAAAGAAAGAAGAAAACTATGGGAAGTGGCAAGAGGCAATTGCAAACATACGATGGAAATCAGAAGGAAAAAAACCCCACTACTAAATATTGTGTTTTAAGGTACGTCATACTAAAAAAAAAAAACAAAGCTATATTTTATTTCCTGCACTCAAACACGAATGCATCGACTTTACTACTTCTTTGCATGCGGTATTAAAGCATGCATTCCTACATACATACATAGGTACACAACATCACAGAGACTCTCGTATATTTTGCAAACTTTCAAAGAAACTTCGTCGCTGGCAGAGCTGCACTAGAACAAAACAATTACAGCGTTGCATTAATGTGAAGTGGAAGCATTGGAGTTGAGTGGGAATAAAAATAAGAACTGGGAAGTGGGAATTGTTTGTTTACTTGCTACTCTTCACGCCTCTGCAAGCATAGGCGGCCAGCCAGCCAGATGGTGGCTGATGGAAACTGGAAATATACTTCCGTTTGCAAATGGTGTAAAAAAAAATAAATAATAAAAAACAGCAAAAAGTGGAAAATGTACTTAGTAGTTTACAAGTAAAGAAATAGTACCATAATTGAGAGTGGGAAGAGAGAAAAGTGTTGTCAGATGTAAAACTGCGTAGCTAAGCAGATTAGATAAAAAATATGAAACAAAATACACAAGTTCAAAGTAAAATAATATAGTGCTAATCATAGCTATACGACATTCACATAATGATACGTCTTGTCAATTTATTCTATTATTATTTTTTTTTATAAAATTTATAGTTGTGAAATCAAATCAAAATTACAAAAAAATACCTATGTATATAAACTAATAAGTACTAACAGGAGAGTAAAAGGAATCAACTAGGAGCCCGTACGCAAGTAGTAACTACCACCCGTGGTCGTCCACAAGAGGGAGTCTTATAGCCCCCACCCACTATGGACCCTGAAGCCCGCCATTGTCCCATTCACCAAAAGAAGGAAAATCAACTTGACTAGTCCCACCATGGCAGGGTGAGAAATTGAGTTCTCAGAAGAGGCGAATTATCTAGGGGTAATTCTGGACAAAAGGATCAATTGGAACTCACATCTCTCCAACGTTACTAATAAGTCTACAAGGGCGATTTATACCTGTCAGACTTCATGGCACTCGCATAACCGCATAACTTGGGGAATATCCCCCAAACTAACGTATTGGTCTTTCAATACGGCCGTAAAATCCATCCTTACATGCGCGGCACTGGCACTGGTCATTACCGGCGTTCCGCCACTGTCTATTCTGTTTGAAAAAGAGTCCTGCTAGAGCGTTCTACGCTGCTCAATACAATCAGCATGAATAGTGTGGATATTCGTGTTACTTGCAGGTGCTTAAGCCATTCCTGGATGATCCGGCTATCAAGGTCACAGACATCATGCTACCGAAATTTTACTTCTGCAAACCCTACAAAATCAGAATTCCTGAAAGTGACTGCTGTGAAGCGATAATATCTATGATTGATGTAGGCTCCCTAGTATGGTATACCGATTGATAGAAGATGGACAACGGCAGTACTGGGGTAGGCGTATTTGGACCCATATTCTAGAAAAGCCTGCCAGGAGCCATGCGCACGCGTCCAACCATATTCCAGGCGGAAGGAAGTCTGTGAATCGAAGACAAATGTCGTCAGCATAAATATTATGTCGGAGAGTAAGGCAGCGTTAAAGGCGTAAGAATCATTCAGAACTGCGTGAAGGCTCCTGGACAACTAACTGCAAAACTCCTAGGAGCACACAATAGAGTAAAACAGTGCTGGGTCCTGGGACAGGAAGGTTTTGAAGGCAACGAAAGAGCTGACTGTCTCGAAAAACATGGAGCGCAAATGCGCTTGCATGGTCCCGAGTCTTTATGTGGTACATCGAAATGATACACGGCAGAGCTCCTTGGGAGCTGGGCAGAATCTCAGACTGCTGCACACTGGCGGTGGTCAATCGGATTGAGACAATCACAGAGAATCATAACTCCTTTCAGAACTTCCTTTCAGGGTCTTAGAACTTTTACTGGCTGCCTAACAGGACACTGCAGAAAAGGTGAAAAAATGTGTCTTTCTGTAGACACGCTCTGCAAGTTTTGTGGGCTGGTGGCAGAAACCCCAGAGCATATCCAATGCGAATAATTTTTTTATATAGCCTAAGGTTGGAATGACTACAATTAGCACAATAGATCTTTTTAGGTCGCAGCGCGCGTATGCCCGACGTAAATGACATTTTATTTGTGAATTGAGGCCCTTATAGAATCAACAACAACAACAACAACAACAAAACATATAATTAGTATTTCACATCTAGTGCAATGACGCTGCCATCAGCTGATGATCATCTGCTTTCCCATAATTTTTTACCAACTTGCCTCTTTTTTTAACAACATACATACATACATTATGCGTTCATTTGGCCACTGCAGACACTCTGCCCTCAAGTTCATTCAACTTTTTTTTCGCAGTTGTTTGCATTACGTATGGAACTTACATATATATGTAGGTACATATGTATGCAGAGTAGTAATACATATTTACATTAGTTGTCGCCGCTCTATAGGACCATTAAGCGGCTCGAAGTGGAAGAGTTAAAACAATGAAGAAACCATTTCAAAAGGTAGAAGAAAAGGTAGATTTACATACTATACGAGTTTGTGTGCTGATAGGTACCGATTTGTGATTATGTAAATCCTCAATTTGTTTGTATGTATGTACATAAATAGCATATATTGATGCATTTCGTCACATTAGTTTCAAGTGCATATGTTTGTATGTCTGCGCATGGATGGCGCCAATTTGATGTGAAATTCGAAAGTTTTTTTTCTCATAAAATGGGGAAGTAAAGGAAAAGGTCTGAGAGATGCCATCACTGTGTTCCCTATAGGACTAGGCCGCAATGGGCTAGCTGTACTTACATAGTTCAGGCAGGAACTCAAGAAAGCACTGATGGAACGAATGTCGGCGGGCCCTACCCAATGCGGGATAATAGATAATGTTCTACACTCTCGATTTCCTCGTCGTAGCGGCAGCTATTTGCGACTGAGTGAATAACACAGTGAGAGGGGACACCAGGATGTTTGCATGTTTAAAAAAAAATAAAAAATTCTATTGGTCAAACAAATTTTGGGTGGCCACTGTGGCCAATTACCAACTCTGCATGTGTCTTAAAAATATGCATCCATGACTATTCTTGATGTGGACTTTGTCAAAATCAACTATTTAGTTAATAAGCTGCCTTACTATCAGAGCAGATAGTCACTGCGTACCGAAAACTGAGGCTGAGAGAGAGAGCTCTTGGTACCCTTGAAACGTTATCACAGCAGTTGGGGATACCTCTGATCTCATTTGGTTTACTCTTGGACAGATGGACTTCATGTCAGCTCAGCGAGCGCTGGCGAGGACTAGGACATGCGCAATTGCAAAATCTTTCTGCCCTAGGGTGGATCGGGAGCGGTCGATGAAGTTCCATGTCCTTGCAAAATCATAGCTCCCACTTTTGGCGAACACTTGAAATTTGCACGAACCTCGTCACATTTCACTTTACCAACGCAGTTAGTGTCTTACTGCAGTACAGTCTGCCTGTAGCTTACAATACAAGTCTTCAGGTAGAGAGTACAGCAAAGCCGCTAGGCCTATGGTCGGCGTGGAGCGTAAACCGCCTCCCAATTAAAAAAAATTTAACAATAGACAGACATACATACATACATATTGGGCTGAAAACTGAGCTTACAAAATTGACTTCAAAAGGGGGTATTTTTGAAGGAAAGTAATTATGTTTTTCAATTCGAAAAAATACTATCTCCCATCTTCAAATATAAAGGCAAATACTTCCTACTGATTTGACGTAGCACGCTTTGAACACTAAATTCAGTTCTCAATCTTTAATAGAAGCACTGACAATCAGTGCTCGACTCCGCCACTTAACGCAAAGAATGTTTGTTCATACAATTACCTATAAACAATGGCAAATTTTAATGACAAGGTTTAACACATAAACTCAAAAGCTATCGGTCACAAAGATAACACACCCGCTTCCAACAAAAAAAAAAAAAAAATAACCCAAATAATTCTTAGTTATTATATTTTTACGTCGCTGACACTTTAACGAACAGCTTAAATATCGTTAAACAGTTTGGACATGCTCAGAGGGCATAATCAACCGATTGAGTGGCCAAGTCTTTTAGGCTGGACTTGATCTTTGTCTTTTTTGCTCGTCAGTTAAATAACGTAAAATTGATTTGGATTGCGCGGTGGCACAGTTTTGCAAATACGACGCACCCTTGCATATATGCATGTCATATGAATGCATACATACATACACATGAGTACATAATTTTCAAAACAAAAAAAAAAACAGCCATTATAAGTGCTTAAAACTTTTGGGCCAACGAGCATTTAATGTACTTTTTGTATTTTTTGTTCAGTGAACTCTTGTTTTGTTACTTTATTATCTATTTGCTGGACAATTTAGGAAAATATTTTTTACCATAAGCTATGGCAATTTATATGGCCACATATTTTTTTTGTGTTTTTGTTTTGAAATACGATATTTGAAAAATAAATTTTCTGATAAAAAAAAATGACAGTAAAGACAGCTTAAACGTCACGTTTTCGGCTGACTTGTTGATTGAGTGAATAAAACAATGAGTAGATTGTAATAAACAGCGCATGAACAGTTAGAAAAGGACAAGTCGCTCTGATGGATAGATAAATGGTTGAGTGTACTGGGGTACCCTCGTGGGGAAAATCTCTACGTTAGCGTACTATTCGTACTAAAGCCAAAGCGCCTGCGCACGCACGCAACTTGAAACAAATTTCGTATTTCCTCTCCCTTTACCACCTCATCTCGCGGCCACTTGCTGTCTATGTTATTTATAGACGGTAATTGGTTTTTTGTATGGTTGTAATTGCTTGTGTGCGCTGCTGGCAGTTCAAGGATACGAGAAGTTTAATGGTCGCTCATTGTATTTGCGATTTCAGTGAATGAAAATAATAATGTGACTGTGTGTGTCTGGTGCGGCTATTTTTATGGTCCAGTTTCGGTTAAAATAAATACTCGTACCGCTGATTTCTTGGTCATTGTAGGTACGTGCATACATACATATGTATGTACATTTATGTATTAGATGCATTCACTTCACAAAAAAAATATATATATGAGTGCTATTTTTCCAACGGAAATATAAAATTTTTTATACTTTAAGACTTTCGCAAAAATATTAAGATTTACGTGAGCTGGACCTATTTGAAAATACCCTCAAAAATCGAGATATTTATAGAAAAATCAAATTAGTTTTTAAAAATAATTTTCTACAAAATCACCTCAGATGATAGAAGAGTTTAAGCTTAAAAGGATTGCTTATCGAAGGAATCAATATAATGAGCTTTTTAGAGGAATGTATTTTTAAATCAGTCTTAGTATTTTTCCGAAATATTTTTGCGGAAGTCTTAAAATATAATAAATTTTTTATAATTCCGTTTGAAAAACCGCAACTTTTTTTGGTGACGTACCCTAACACATATACATACATTCATGTTCATTAAAAACAAATCAATTAGCGCGGAATTTAACTAATGTACATTGGAAAAAAGATGACAAAATTTTAAAATTAATTAATAGTACTTTTTATCGACATTACATGCACGTCGATATCAAGTTAAATAAGTGTCACAGACTTGCATGTGAATGAAATGCTACTTACTTACTACATATGTATATGCACATTAGACCTTATTAGAAAAAAGGTTCGCCGTATACCCTTGAATCTAAAGTATTTTCGCAAGGAAATTAAGATTTTTTTTAGCTGCCGGCATTTACTATCGGCTCTTAATTAATTAAACCACTAAAAAATAAAAATTTTTTTAAATTTGCCTCATAAATGTATGGAGAACTTTTTTTGTTTGATTGTGAGGCGGTGCGATCTAATGTAGATACGAACACACAATTGTCCACGAAATAATAGTAGTGCGATGAATTTAACGCATTTGGCTATTTTTGTTTTGTTTACTTAATGCTTATTATTTTTTATGAATATCTCGCTGGTTATACAACAAACACCACATAAATTAACATTTCAAACTTTGTACAAAAATTATAAAAATTCTGCAAAGTTTGACCAAAATTTCAAACTTTTTAAATCAGAATCTTTATAAAAAAAATCTGGTTTGCAGTTTTGCAGCCCAATAAATTGTAGTACAATGAAGTGCAAGTTTTAAGCTGCTAAAAGTTCCCATTAACTTTTGGGGTTTTTTTTGTTTGCTGTCAGTGTCTTCCATATACATACATATGTACATACATACATAAAAGAAAATTGTCGAACATAGTTTGTATGTCAAAAATGAGAAAAACCTTCAGCAAAAAAAAAATCGTTGATTTTTGAGATTTTTTTGTGGAGGGTGTTAGTAATTTTTTCCATGTAAAAAAATTGTCAAGCATACACGGTGGGCAGGAAGCAAAGATAGGTTGCATAAAAATGTCGACGAAAACTGAAAGCAGGGTTGTATTTGTTGATATTTTTAGGTTAAGAATCCCTTTGAATTGAAATCCTAGCTGCTCCTGTTTTAAAGATATCCACATTTTACATAGTTATGATAGGACCGACTTTTGCGAAAGAGAAAAACATCCTTGTGAATTAAATATTCAACAATGTATGTGTGAGTAAATGTGTGTATATATATTATGTGAAAATATAAGTTTATGTAAGTTTTTAGCCGGTTTCAATCGTTTCCAAGGCGCACCACGTAGAGGCAACTTCCTTTGCACCTCTTTGTTCTTTTTTTGGTTTTTTTGGTTTTATTTTTTTATATTTTTTTCTTGCTTTATTTTTTTATATTTGTTTTTTGTTTCCTTTTATTTTTTTTGTTGGCTTACCATATAATACAGTCATGCATTTTAGTATTTAAATATTTTATTATTTAGTTAAGTTTTTATATATGCTGGAATGAAAATGTCATTACAGTTTTCTTCAGACGACTCACAAAAGTTGGTGTATCAATCATATTTATTTTGAATCTATTCCAGAATTTAATGAATTCCCTATGAACTGACTTCCCGGCCTGCTCGGACCATAATCCCAAACCATCGTTATTCAAGAATGAAATAGATTGCTTTAAATGTTTAAGGATAAAATGGATTTTGACAGTTTGAGAAATTCCAGTACTTTTCAAAGCTGTGCGGAGTTCGTTAAGATTTTTATCAAAATTACTAAGATCCGCTTGTTTTGCGGAAAACCATGTATTCACGATTTTGCTCATGGCTTTGAACGAGGCAATATATTTGGTATTGTTTTTACTGAGAGTTTCTTCCATACAAACTATGTTCGACATTTTTTTGTATGTGGAAGACACTGTCAGCAAAAAATAAATAATTGCAAAAAATCAACGAAATTTTCTGGTAACTTCAGACTTGCACTTTACTAATTGGCTCAAAAGCTACATTTTAAACATTTTTCTAAAAGATCTGATTAGAAATTGTGATCAGATGAAAGTGTCTCCGAGCCAATAATTTTGTACGGCACGGTACTTATAAGTAATCTAGGTTTCACGAAAAAAAAAACAAATACAAGGTAACATTAAAATATCAGTCATTTGTTTCGTTGCTGTGAGCTTGTTTCAAAACTTCTGGATTTTGCTATAATTGTAAAACTCTGTGCATGTCATTTTAACGTATTTAGGTACATACTTATATTAATCATCAACTATTGCTTATGCAAAACGTGCTACATTTAAAAAAAAAATCGCATATGAAAGAGCACCAACCCAACTCGTAATAATTTAAGTATACAAATTTTAGTATTTAGTATAGAAATATTCAATTGAAATACGCCAATATTAAAATGAAGCGCTTTGCACTTAACGGATGCTTTTTCATAATTAAGTTAAAAAAAATTTATTTAAATTCCATGCTGTCTGTAATGGGATTTGAACCCTGACGCTCTGGAAATTAGCAAATTGTGGCAAGCATCTTCGTGCACTCAGCTACAGCCAGACATGTAAATGTGCACTCAAATGTTCAGTTTGATTCAACACCACGTGTGCGTGGTATGAAAGTATTGTTTTTAAGTACGAACATTTCAAAACGATAATCAAATAAAAAATATTCATGTTTACTATGCGTTATTTCCCCCAGTAAATTCATAAAATTTTTCTTAATATTACAACGCGTTTTTTCTCTCAGCGTAGTCATTTTTAAGCAAAATTTGTGCAATCAAATCGAAAACCGGGACACTTAAATGAAACCCGGGACATTTTAAGGTTGGACCGGGACACCGGGACAAATAGTCTAAAACCGGGACATGTCCGGGAAAACCGGGACGTCTGGCAGCCCTACACACAAAGCGCATACTTTCATGCGATTTTCTTTATGATCGCATTTGTGTTCTGGATGTACAATAGTCATTATTTCCTGACAGAAGAGTACATAAATACCAAAATAAATCTCATACAAGCTTTGAATTTATTTACTTATTATGAGGAGTACCGTTGGCCTAAGTTAGAGCATTTTTATTTCTTGCACAAGCGCAGTGCGACTGGCCTGCGCTACTTGCTTATAGCAACAAACCTTTAATAAAAAATTACTACCGTATTATATAGCATACAATATTGTATACATACATACATATATTGCGATATTGAAAGTGTTTGTAATGAGAAAGTTCACGCTACAGAAAAAGGTAATTGTGGTGTTTTATCTAAGTTGTATACCGGTAGCGCCCAATAAATCTCGATCAATTATTCTTTCGGTAGGAAAAAATGAAAATGTTTCACATTGATTTGATCCGTTTTAGTTAAAAAAGGGGAACAGATTTGTATGAGATTTCTTTTCGTATAAATATGCTCTAATTATCGAGAAGTACGCCTTCCAAATATATCCTATCAGAAGTATATAAAATGTGGATATCTTTAAAACAGGAGCAGCTAGGATTTCAATTTAAGCGGATTCTTAACCTTAAGATATCAACAAATACAACCCTGCTTTCAGATTTTGTCGACATTTTTATGCAACCTATCTTCGCTTCCTGCCCACCGTGCATAATTTATATGGAAGAAAATGCGAGAACACAAAATTGCCAAAAATCAACGGTAAGTCCTAGCTAGATACTTCAAACTTGCACTTTGTATACTAAACATTAATGGGGTGCATACTCAAACAAATTCTAAAAAATCTGATAAAAAGTTTAAAATTTCATAAAAATAATAAACATTTTTAAAGAAAAAAATTTGCCAAAACTTGCTAAAATGCCTTTTATTTATTTACGTTCTCACCACCTGCTAAATAGATTAGATAGAAATGGATTCCTCTTACCAAAAAATCCCTTATAGAATGATTTTACATAAAATTTAAGCACTTCTTTACGACACTACATCAAAATGCTAAGAAACCTATTTTCGCTATTTGGAAAATTCTAAATTGATTTTAGACCCATGGTTTCTTCGGCAATTTTCTTATAATTACATGTAGAATCCTTCGGCGACATACGCGCATATTCGAAAAAATCTCCCATACTAATTGACCCGCTCTAATGTATATATGTATGTATATTCACACCGATAACGATGTTAACAAACATACTTCGAACTCGCATGTAAAAAAATATTTCGTTCTAAATACAAAAAGATGACGGCACAGTGCCGGAAGTGACAATTTGATAAGGACTCAAGGATATCCATTTCAAAATTAGTGCATCTAACTCGTTAATAAGCAGCTCATTTATTTAAGCCAATCAATGTATGTATGTGTGCATATTGAGCAAATTGTTGCATATAGGTAATCTCTTTAAAAGTCATCGGGGAATGCTTGACTTACCTTTCAGTACATACTCTTCTCTCTCGCTGACTAAGCTCACGGGTGAACGTGAACACATTTACATAAGTGTGTGTACGAATAAGCATACAACGGCATAACTTATAACACTTCAAAGAAATGACATTGATAAAAATTCTCGTTAACGTAACTAAATTTAACAAAAGAGACATAAAACCGTGAAATGCATAATAAATATCAAATATTTAAAAAAAAGGTTTCAATTACATACATTTTTATCTTGTATGATCGTAGATTTCATTAAAAATGCCTCAGTGCCCATACTCGCACAAGCAAATGCAATTTGCTGTTTTTAATGAGATTTCTTTATATTCAACTTCTTGCTGTACCTTTAAGCTTTTTTGTGTCAAGCAATTCAACCAAATCGCTTGTTCACGGAAAAAATGGAAACAAAAAAAGATAAAAGTATCTTTTTATATGGCATGTAAGCATATTTGTATGATGTGCATTGCTCCCGCGCAAATTGACACACATTGACAGCCGCAAATAATAAAAAAATAGAAAGCAAAGAGTTAGGCCGGAAGACATAGAAATAAAGAAAAAACACATACATACATAAATGCAATGCAAGGTATTACAGTGGATAAAAGTGAACACAGAGACATACTTAAATTCATACATTATCTATTTGCAATAACACACGAATTCGCATTGCAACTATGTACATTGTATGTTTGTATGATAGTATGGGTGCTTGTAACTTCAATTTTACCGCCATAGTGGCACAGAGGCATAGAAAGCTCGTTAAGATTGCATAACGCAAAATGACTTCCTGGTACTTTATTTGCATTCATACACTCGTACACACACACACGAACATACATACCTACAAGCAAATATGTTATTATTACGGTGACCATTCGTACCGATTTTGACGGGACAGCATCGATTTTGAGAAAATTGTCCCTCTGAATATTTTTTAAAATTCGGAACGTGTAAGTGTCCCGATTTTTAATGTTTGGTTAATTAATTTAAAATGAGTTTCCCTGTACTCTAGAGCCAAAAACAAGTTTTCTTGGCAGCACATTCGCTATCACAAAGAACATTGATCATAAGGGGGCCACAAACATAGCCAGCATCCTTACTTTCTATGATCTTTGGTTATGTTTTATTCTGTCAAACTGGTACTCTCCCTATATTGCACTCTATCTTGGCTGATTTTTTTTTAATGTTTTTATAATTATTTGTTAAGTTTTGTTTTTTCTCATGAAATGGATCCAACTTGAATTTACTGAAATTATAAAAAATTATACTAATTCCCTCAAAAAATTCATGGATATGAAAAATAAGCTGTAGATACAGTGGCCAATAAATAAATATATATTGTTTATTATTTTTTATGAAAGTGTATTTATTATTTATTTAACAAAGACCATCCATCATTAGAGAAGTTCCACCAAGTTTCATCAAAATGTTGAGTTTTTTTATTAGATCTCTTAGAAACATTCCGAGTGTGCAGTTTTGTAGCCCATTCAAAACTTGCATTTTCAATTGGATGGGCATAGTTTTGAAATTTTAATTTATGTACATGGTTTTTTTTGATAGTACTCTATATTTTCATAAAAAATAATACACAAATTTTAAACAAAGAAAAACTTGCTAAAATGCCTCTTCCCTATTCATATTCTCGCCAGCGTATATATTGTGTGTGTTTAATTTTTGAAATAATTTTTCAAGTTTGTTTCTCTTTCTTTTGTGTCAAATAAAACTGTTTTAAAAGATGTTATGTCTTTTTATTCTAATTGTTTGTTCGGAATCGATGCATTACAAATGTCCGGATTTTTGTCCACAGAAATCTGGTCACCGTAGTTATTACACACATACATACCTACATTAAGTAAGACTACATTACATTGTCTGTCTGCGCACAAATGCATTCTGAATGCTGGCGCGTGAATGTGAATGACTGCTTGAATGGATCACTGAATGAATAACTTTGCTGAAGGTACTCGTATATAGTGCATACTTACATAAATTTATATGCAAATCTGTGAACCACTAAAGTACATACATATGTATGTGGATGTTATGAAAGCTTTTGCTGGCTGCGCCGCAAAGTGTCAAGAGGTTAAGATTGCGTTCGTTGTCGCCTTAGAGCGTCATCGAAATTGGATAGGATGTGCCATAGAATAGGTTTGCTTTGGCTTAGAGGCGAGCTGAAGTGAAGTAGAGTGAAGATATGTACATACATATGTACATAAGTGGGGGCTCACTGCTGTTGAAGTGCGCTTAGTGCAACCAAGTCGAGTGCAAGTATGTGTCAAATTGTCATCTGCCTGCTGAGCGCGCGCCTGAGTGATGAGCATGATTGAGTATACGCTTTTGCTTAAATTATACGCGATGGAGAGAGATAGAGAACTTGAAGGTGTATAAGAATAAGATAATGAACTCCAAAGCAATTTACAATGACGCTGAGGTCAATGCTTTGGTGTGAAAGAAATAAAAGATGAGCCCTCATGAAATTAATATGAAAATCAATAAAAAATGTAATGGGCTAATATAGGTTGGGATGAGATAAGACAAAATAAGACAATATAAGATAAGATAAGATAAAAGATAAGATTGGATTACGTAAATATAAGATATAAAATAAAATAAGAGAAAATAAATGAAATTATATAAGCTCAGGTAAGATAACATAAAATCAGATGAATTATGGGTAAGATAAAATAAGATAAGATGATGTAAGATAATATAAAATGAGATAGAATAAGCTCATCTAAGATAGAAAAGAAAATATAACATAAGATGAAATAAGATATAAGCTCAAGTAAGATAAGATTACAAAAGAAAAGATAAATAAGATAAGGTAAGGATAAAATATGTAAGAAAATAAAAAGGCAAGAGAATAAGAGAGATAAGACAATAAAAGATAAAATACGTAAGAAAAGATAAAATGAGAAAGATAAGATAAAATAATAGAATAAAAAATGGCATAAGATGTACCATATAAGATAATTTAAAATGAGATAATATTCAGGTAAAATACGATAAGAAAAGATTGCAAAATGATAGTTAAAATAAGATCAGATGAGGTAAGAGAGGATAAGGTAAGATAAAATATAAGGATAAGATAAGTATGAAAAAGGATAAGATAATATAATAAATAAAAAAAGATTATACAACAAAAAGTAAGATAAGAAAATGCAAGATACGAGTAATTTTTTAGCAAAAAAAACCGACTTAAATTCTCATATAAAAAAATATATATATATATATATTTCATGATCCAATAATCGGATCTAAACCAGATTAGTATGGGACCACCTCTGAGACACTACTCGTCCGATGCAAATAGAATTATCGAAATCGGTTAACGTGGTCCAAAGTTATGCGGTAACATACATAAAAAAAAATATTTTTGGAAGCCGGTTAAAAATAAGACAGTATAAAATGACATAATATAAGCTCAGTAAGATATGATAAGATTACAAAAAGAAAAATAAAATCCGATAAAATAAGATAAGATAAGAAAAACCAGAAACGGAAAATTAACAAGAACTAAGAATTAGTTAGAGAAGGTAAAATAAAAAATATAAATTAAAATCAATTTTAAAAATAAAATATAAAAAAAAGGAAATTGAGCAAATAAAACAACTAAAGAAGACGTAATGAAAAAAAGAAGACAAAAAACAGAAAAACAAAGCCGAAAAAAGGAAAGGTAATAATATAAAAAACAAAAATAATAATATAAAAAACGAAAGAAAACACAATAAGGTAAAATTAAATAGCAAAAAGTAAACCAAATGAAAAAAGAAAAACCAAAATAATCAAATTGCCTTCCAAAAATATTGAGATCATGTCGATTAACACCAAAAGATAAACAATAAAAAAAAATCAACTTACTTTTCAACAATTGATATTCAACACAAAAAAGGCAACGTGTAAAAATATAAATTCAATACAATTTTTAAATCAGTTAAATCCATACCAACGCCGTCACTTACTATGTACATATGTACATACATATGTATACATATACCCATTATTTTGCCATTTAAATTTTTGCGAACACCGCCAAAAAAGGCAATCGTATTAATATCTGTTATGTGGCAGGCAGCGGCGGCAGTGGTCAGTCAAGTGCCAGTTTTTGAACACTTCCTTTTTGGTTACCTTAATTCGACTTGAGCAAAAAAAAAAAAAAACACAACATTCAAACGAAATATTTCAAATATCGAATGATGCCTTTTCTGTAACCACTTTTTTCTATAATTGTTATTATGCATGTATTTAGTATTTTTTCTATGTAGATTTTGGATAACTGTTGCCAAATTCGAAAGCAATTAGCGATGGCGGCAGCGTCTGTAGGGCGTAGGCGGCGTATGAGTAACATTCAAGCATTTCATTTCCACACACTGAGAGGCAATGGCACAAAAGCAAAGTGAATTTCGCATACAAATGTGTGGAAATTAATTTAAATGCTGACCAAAAATGGTGTGAGTTATAAAACAAAAAAAAAATAAAGAAATAGAAATTAAAAAAAATCAAAAACTTTGAAAGCCTATTCGTCTTTTTTCTTTCTTTGATGAGTTTTGTGACCGCATTACCAAAAGTGTGCAAGCAGTGAAGTGAAGTGAGCGTCTCGAAAGCTGACCGGTGGCACTTAAAACGGAAATGGTTGGCACATTTTAACTCTTGTTGCGTGGTAACAAAATTTTCATTGAATAAAAGAGGTCGTTGGCAGCTCTGAAATTATCCTAAATAAAAGGGCTGAAAAACAAAAATTAGAATATTCTCATGGCACCTTCGCGTAGAGTTGCTTCGGCCAGTTGTTTAAAATTAAAATTCCAACTTGTTTTATGTATTATTTAGCAAAAAAGACACCTTTAACTGTTGACGCATTAAAAAAGATTTGCCAAAATAAAGAATTACTAATTTAGGTAACAAAAACTTAACAACTTAACAACGCTATAAAAAAGTAAGAAATTAATAAAAAGTTTCATCACCAACCAAAACAACCAAAAAAACTAGCCCCAGAAGCACCTTAAAAGCAAAGAAATAATAAAACTGAAGAAAAAAAAAATCAAACTCGAAAACATGAACCTTAGCCGGGGTTCATAAAAATGGTATTTGCGAGCGCACAAATGACCATTAAATATGACTTTACTTGGCTGTAGCGACTGAGGGAGCATGACAAAAACAAAATTTTTTAGAGCTCTTATACAGTTTTAATGGACAACGGCAGCAGCAACAACAGCGAACGATAATGAAGCTGAGAATTTGAAAGATTTTTGAACTTTATGGTCATCGCCAATGTTGGCTGTCGAGCTTTACATAATAAAAAAAAATGTACATGCACATTTACTTACGTAATACTTGATAATTTAGGCATTGTAAACAATAATAAATGTACATACTTAAGGTGAGCGAATACGAAGAATTGATTCTTTGCCAAAGTACAATTTCGAAACTTTAAGACATATTAAATTCATACTAATGCCGAATTTACACTACGCTTTGAAATTATCAAAATTGTGTGCCTTATAAAAAATTAAATTTAATCTTTTGTAGTACAACAGAAATTTATATTTATATGAATCGATAACCTTTATAATGAATATAATCAGGATAAGTAAAGTAAACAATATTGGCACAGGTATTAGGTTGCACAAATTTAGAATATAAATAAATAAAATACATTTCTAAAATTTAAATTAATTTAAAAATAAACTATTTTTTCTTTTTAAAACAATAACATTTAAATTAGAAGAAAACATAATTAAAAAAAGAATAAAATATAAGTAAAAGTAAAAAGTAAAAACGTCTCTAAAAATTAAATTAAGTTAAAAAAATTTTCATTTTGAGTTTAAAACAATATAATCTAAAAATTAAAAGAAATAAAGTTAAAAAACTAAAAAAAAAGTGCTTTGCTCACTCGGCCATTCCGACTGTTGGATTCGAACCTCGGATCTCCCGAATGGCACGCCAATGCTATCAAACTATCTTACCTACTGTCTTTTAATTGTCTTACAAACGACTTGGAACTACGGTTGCCACTGGAATAAAAATTGTGTACCAAATTTTTTTAGGAAAAACTACCAATTTTTTTAAGTTCATACATGAATATGCATGTACATTAGGGTGGACAAAAAAAAAAGTCGGAACTTCAATGCTCTCACCCCCTAGGATGGTTTTACATATAATGAAAAAATATACGCCTATTTTTTATTTTGAAATCATAAAATATTTAGAGCTCACCCAAGGCGCTCCAAGTTTTCCATGTATTTTATATGGGGGGGAATTTTTAGTAGAAATGTTACCTAACAATTCTTGGAAATCAATATTTTTCGATCCGAAAACTCTCTTTCTCTTCATGAGATTCCCAATAATATTACCCAATTGTTTATTTAACCATTTATAACACTAAAGATTGTGTATTGGTCCCCCCACCGCAATTTCTCGGGTTTTTGGTGGACCTATGAAATAAAGTTACTATAAAAAATGGTTAAATTAACAATTAGGTATTATTATAGGGAATCTCCTGAAGAGAAACGGAGTTTTTCGATTGAAAAAAATTGAGATTCAAAAAATCTACATCATTTCTACGAAAAGTTGTTTTCCCAATATAAAATACATGGAAAATTTTGAGTGCTTTGAGCGACCTCGGTATAGAACAATCCTAGCGGATGGGAGCATAAACATACCGACTTTACTTATTCATATGCATTTTTGGACCACCATAATGTACATACACTTACGGCCCTAATTCCACGCCAATGACAAAACGTATTGCATTAACTAGCGCAATTACTGCGCCTAAAAGGATGCTGGAAAATCTCTCTAATAATGACAATTGTATATGTTATTGTTCAAGAACAATTTAAAAAAAAAAAAAAAAGCTACCAATTGTGGTAGAAAGTAGGTACCAGCCAGATTTTATGGCGGCAACCTGAGCTTGCTAAATACTGCAGCAATTCGGATGCTCTACCTGTCTGTTATCTTTGTAACTTTATTTGGCAACTATCGACTCAGAAGGCATCGAATAGGACAACTACGAATTTTTATATACATACATATTTTTTTTTTTAAGTTTCTCTAGCAGTCAAAACCAAAAATTTATTATTACAAATAATACTACATACATATTTTTCACTCAACATGTAGCCAATTTTGGCCTAAATAAGATACCGAAAAGTGAAAAACTAAAAAAGAAAAACAAAGTAGAAACCAAATGATGTTAAAACAGCATGAAGTCGCAGCCAAACCGCTTTTACTGATTGGCTTGAACAATATTACTGCCAAAGACGTTAAAGATTGAAGTCATGTTCGGATGACATACCCATCATATGTACCTAAAGTCAAACGAATGCAGCTTCTGCATCAAAAACAATGATTAACCACTCAACTGTATTAACCACACCACTACCACACTTTTCTTTGGCTACGCTAACACATATTTCCTTTGCAGAGTTGCTTCTTCTCTGTTGACCATCTGACCATCTAACTCTTTTACCTACTGATTGCGCGATGAGTTTATTGTGGTTTTTCTACATAGCTGGGCTGATTGAAATGTGTTGCGGTTGCACTGCTGTTGTCGCTATTCAAGTTCGAAAGTATGTGTGCTTTTTTCCATCTTGACGACAATAAAGTAATGATAAAGCAAATGAAGCAGAAAAAATATGAACATAAATGAAAAAACTTTAGACACGAATATACCGCGCGCATATTGCCAGTGAAGCGGAGAGAGCGGTCAGCCAAGCTATGACACATATTGACCTATTTGTTGGCAATTAAAGAAAAAAAAAATTATAAAAAATTAAAAATCAAAGTTTGCGGTCAATTTTCTCTTGCAAGCTTTTATAATATTTTTTCTTCGCTTTTTGATTTCGTCATTTGTCGGTAACTTGAAGCTTTGGGTGAAGGTCAAGCAGATTAAAGACATTTCGTCATATGTATTAAATGGAATGTGGGGGTTTCCCAATAGCATTTGATGGAATTTGACACATGTTGTGCTTGGGGGTATTAATTGTTAGATATAATTAATCATTGGAATAGAAGAGCGGTAGAGCTGACCTATTACATAGATAAGTGCCTGAAATGATTTTTTGATTGTGTTTTTGTGCTGAAGGGACTGTAAATAAAAGTTGTTTTTAGATTTTGAAATGCTCTTTCGAAGATGCAATTAAATAATCATAATACAATTAAATAATCATCATTCTTGCCTTAGGAGACCTATAACAAAATTTTACCCATCAATTTAAGCAATCATCTCCTACCAGGAAGGGTCTTTCTGACCCTGTTTATAAAAAATAGCAGCTAAAGGTCACCGAAAATGCAAACATCATGCGGATTAAGGAGAGGATTGGACCAAAATGAAAACTCTCCGTGGATTTTTGGGTGAATTAAAAAAAAAGTTTATTGAAACATCATTTTAAATCAATTACCGTTGCTTATCAATGTTGGCGTCAACACCACATAGTGAAAAAATCAGCTGAGATTTTTTTCTATAAACTAAAACAATGTTTAATCAAAAATAAAACAAAATTTTCAGGAAAAATGAGGTATTCTTTTAACCCTCTGTGATGGGATTAGGGCATTTAATCTAGTAGCAGTTAAGCCTATGGTGGACATAGGCTATAATAACACTTATACATACATATCAGGGAAGCCAACTTCCCCGATTTGCGGGGAATTTCAGTTTGCGTGGGGAATCGGAGAATGGACCGTTTTTGTGGGTAATTTCAACTCGTTCAATTAAAGTTTTCATATAACGAATAAACATTATTTATTTTTATATTGAAGAAAACCGCAAAAACTTCAGCAAAAAATTCTAAAACGAAAAATTTTAGACATTTGAAACTTGCACTTTATTATAATAGAATTGAGTGGGCTACAAAACTGCATACTCAAAATCTTTCTAGAAATCGAATTATAAAGCTCGAAACTTTTACGAAAGTTTGTTATTTTTTTTTTTTTAATTTTGCACAAAGTTTGAAACTTGGATCTATACGGTATTTGTTAAAGAATGAACTACATTTAAAAAGAAAATAACTCAAATTAAATAACATAAAAAAATTGGTGCGACTAAAATTTTTTCGACCACTGTATATGAACATTTTTTATTCTTTATTAGTTTATGAATACATAGATGAATTATATTTAAAAATGAAATTAGCAGCAAGACCAGCAATATATCAAAATATGTACATTCAATTTGTGTGTTTTTTTTTGTAATTGGTGTGTGTTTTTTTTTGTGGGGAATTTTACGAAATTTCGGACAAAATCGGGGAATTTCATTGTCGAAATCGGGAAATTCTCAAAAATGAGTTGGCTACTCTGATACATATATATGTTCAGAGAAAAGTAGAAATTCCTACTCTTTCTCCAGTCAATAAAATACATATTTACAAAGTAATTATAGTATTATTCTAATTTGTCGCTGACATTTCAACCTTATCGCTTAGCGGGAAAATAAAAAGTCAAGCAGCAGCCACAGCCATGCAATCAGTTATATGGAGAGCGAAAAATTCCAAACAACAAACGCGAAAAAAAATATATATAGAAAAACAAATAAATACAACCGTGTGTACACTCGCGTAAGCCAAAACAAAACGAATTAACAGCGATTACTCATCGCCGGCGATTGGCCGTGTGGCGACAATGAGAAATGCATTGCCAAGATCACTTGCCGGCGTCAGTGCCAAAAGCAAAAACAACCATAACAAATCGAATACAGGAACGCTTAGTGGCACCAGGAAGTTTATGGTTTTTTTTATATATTTTGAATTCCAAGTGAGACAAGAAAAGAGTCATAGTTGAGCAAAATAGAAAAAATATATAATGGGAGAATTGCTGCTTCATTAGTAGCTGTTAGAACAACCAAATGCAGGCAAATGAATACTTGGCCTACGGACCATATGTGTATGTATGTATGTATGTACATAATCATATACAAGAAACAAACTTATAAGTATATATAAGNTTGCTGCTTCATTAGTAGCTGTTAGAACAACCAAATGCAGGCAAATGAATACTTGGCCTACGGACCATATGTGTATGTATGTATGTACATAATCATATACAAGAAACAAACTTATAAGTATATATAAGTATAAGTATTATAAGATATGCCTCCCAGACAGCCGAATGGATTCAGTGAGCAATGATCGACATGAATCGCCAGCAACTCCAAAGGGTGGTACAAGAAGAAAACAAGGAAATGAACTAAAGGAGATTGCTCACAAGGTTGCCACTTTATTTCGAACTCATATGACACTATTTGAAGGTATAGGTAAATTCATCTTGAAGTTAAGAGCTTTGATGCTTAAATAAGTATGCGATTAGCTTACAGAGCATGGTTCGAGAACAGCGAGAGTAATTGGGACCCCACTGCCAGAAATAGGTATCTTGCTGCCTTTTGCGATTGCACCAATGAAATATTAAAAGAGTTTACACAAATTGAATGAGTACTTAGTATTGCATACTTTTAGGCACATTAGGTATTTTCAAATTCAGCAAATTTTAAGACTGTTTTCTAATAAGAAGGCAAACTTTTAGATTGGTCCTAGTTTGGGAAAACTTATATAAAATGAGAAATACTATTGATGGATTTATTGACAAAGTTCTCGTATTGCATGAGCTTTTATCTTCCGCCTGAATTTGCTGCAAAAGCCTTGGCTAGGGCAAACAAGCTCTGCGCACAGTTTACTGGAATAACAGAAAATGGTCTTACTGTAATTCCACTAAAAATGCATTCAATAATGCATTCCAAGAACTGTACAGTATTCTGGACAGGAGTAGCTTAAAACGCTGAGATTTCTCTTTCAGATTCACAATAAAGAATAGCTGACTGTACAGTGCCTGTTTAGAAAACTATATTCGTTACCAGCCGGGAAAGCAAAGATCGATGAAATAAGCTCTAGGTTATTAATTCATCGTAGGACTTAAAGGACTATGACCCGTCGGTTGTGACAGAGGAAGAAGAAAGCCTCTCTGCGGTGAAAAGACCAGGTGAAGAGCGATAACATAACGATGGCCCCAGGACCAATAGATCTTAGAACAATGAGAGGGATATCTACGTATTCGCAATATGTATATCAAGGAATAAGGACTTAGCTCAAAACGAATCAGCGAGCCAGCTAACGAAATATGGCACCAAATTAACACTGCATGTACTAAAGTACGCGTTAGGGAAGTAAATTCCAATTACTGTCGCAAAAAAACATCGACTGCAGACTTTTTAATTAAAGAAAGTATAAGTGTGAAAGTAATGCAGAGCGATTCGGATCAAAACCGAGCCAGACAAACTATCCTGACTCAGAAGCGCATATTTTTGGTGTATTAACTTAACATACGACACAAAAAAATAGGCGCTTCTGAGTAAGGAAAGTTTGACAATGCCGAGTTAATGCAAAGTTAGTATAGTTCATCGAGTTAAGATAGTATTTCGCGAGGATTTCAAGAAAGGATAGATTGACGGATATCGACCAGTTGAGATGAAGAAGCCCGGGACCATCGATATGTTCAGCCAAAAATCTTAAAAAAGTTTCAATAGGCAAAACAATAAATGTAAGATTTGAAACCTTTTTTTTTAATTTAGGCCTTTTTGGGTATTCAAATAATATTAGACAAGTGGCAACTGTGTTCGCATTGATTATTGTTGGCCTGCATCAATGTTCTTCTTTTACGGCGAGGTTGATGCTTTTGGCATGAGTCATCTTTGTTGTTGATAGTTGCACGCACAAAAAATAAAAACAAAGACACAAAAACAATAAAAAAGAAGTCAGTATTTTAGTATCAAGAAGTTAAGAGGCTAAATAAATGCTGATGCGTTTGCTTATCGAGCAAGCACAAATAAAAGAAAGAAAACCCTGAAGAGTAAAAGATATAAATTAACTGAATTTTCTGGACACAGCTTAAAAAAAATTAACGCATAATATGTGAGATTCCAAATATTATAAGTGATAAGTGCAGATAAACACGATATGTACTTTTGGTAATCTGCCTCGAGCAAAATTGGTTTGGAAAAATATTTAATGGCTTCATACATGTAAAGTAAGCCTTTATGGATTCTTTGGCGATTCGCTCTCCCAGCTTTTGGCATTATTTATGGATAATTGCACATGCGCGGCATGCATTTTTTATGGCCCTCAAAATATGCTTACCCGGCTTTTGACGTTATTGACGTAGAATACGTCTTACCTTAAGG